>NW_027506901.1:12500-37500 GCF_052324685.1 Brachyhypopomus gauderio
TGCTGATGAATGCACTCATAAGGAGAGAGTCTTCTATAAACTCATAGAATTCTTGTATGTAATTGATTTTACATTAGAACAATGAAAGAAGAAATGAGAGAAAGAGAGAAAAAGAACAGAGAGAGAGAGAGAGAGAGCATTCAGATATTGTGTGGGTATTAAAATTATAATATAATGATTAAATATGATAAATATTTAAACCTGAATAAGATTTTACTGTGCTGGGATTGGTCATCCCAACACGCTCTGGGCATATGACGGGCCAGCAGCTGTAATGAGAATATTATTATTATTCATTTTTAACTCGTTAGATTCACGAGTGCATGAATATTAAACATTCCACAGCTCCATCGTATTCACTGCAGTTAAAGTGATGTGTTCTGTATTAATGCAGATTTGGTTCAAAAGTTCCTTGTGCGTGGTGTTGGGTAGAGAGGCAACTTCTCTGATCTGTGGTGTTGGGTAGAGAGGCAACTTCTCTGATCTGTGGTGTTGGGTAGAGGGGCAACTTCTCTGATCTGTGGTGTTGGGTAGAGAGGCAACTTCTCTGATCTGTGGTGTTGGGTAGAGGGGCAACTTCTCTGATCTGTGGTGTTGGGTAGAGAGGCAACTTCTCTGATCTGTGGTGTTGTGTAGAGGGGCAACTTCTCTGATCTGTGGTGTTGGGTAGAGAGGCAACTTCTCTGATCTGTGGTGTTGGGTAGAGAGGCAACTTCTCTGATCTGTGGTGTTGGGTAGAGAGGCAACTTCTCTGATCTGTGGTGTTGGGGTAGAGGGGCAACTTCTCTGATCTGTGGTGTTGGGTAGAGAGGCAACTTCTCTGATCTGTGGTGTTGGGGTAGAGGGGCAACTTCTCTGATCTGTGGTGTTGGGTAGAGGGGCAACTTCTCTGATCTGTGGTGTTGGGGTAGAGGGGCAACTTCTCTGATCTGTGGTGTTGGGGTAGAGGGGCAACTTCTCTGATCTGTGGTGTTGGGGTAGAGGGGCAACTTCTCTGATCTGTGGTGTTGGGGTAGAGGGGCAACTTCTCTGATCTGTGTGTGATGTTTTACTAGTCTCAGGACAGGCTTCTCGTTGCCCAGGTGACGAGAGTAACAGTAACGTAATGACTCTAAAATGGACCAGTACATTAGACTTAATAATAACCCCCATTACCCAAAAACCCCTGCTGCTGTCTGTATTCCTCACACAAGAGTCCTGTTTCAACTTCTCATCTGGTTTCATGGCTTTTTATGTAGGTCTGTTTCTTTTAATAATCTGCGTTAATCATCCTGTTTTGTGGTGTGATCTCTAATCTAGCTAATGCCCCCTGTGTAGTGTTTAACCCTGTTAATGTGTTTATGTTTTGGGTTTAATGATGTTGTTTGTGGTTGGTTCTGTTTGTTTATTCAGTTGCTGGGTAAGGTAGAGGGCCTCTTCCTGGGTGTCATTCATATTCGTGTCACTGTCCTCTGATTGGTGCATGGAGTACCCAATGGGAGCTGGGAGTTCTGAGGTGGTATTACCATGCGTGTGGTAGTTGGTGTGGCGGGTGTGTGGGGCGTGTAGTGGACACAGCTGGCTCAGCACAGCAGTCTGAAAGACACCACCAGCTTTACACATTCAGTTAGCATTCAATTGAAGGTAGCTTTATTGGCATGACTATTCCACGTACAATTTTGCCAGAGCAAATAGTTTGGAAACAAACGATAACCAAATAATAAAAAAGGAATAAAAATAATAAATAAATAAATAAGAATTGACAAAAACATTTATAATAAAGTACATAAAACAAGGTAACAGTAATAAAAAACATAAATTATGGATCTTTATTATGTTGCGAAAGGTATAATGGAGGTTTAAGTGTCAGACGTGTTATTGTCTCACAGGTGGGACATTATTACAGTTGTGATCAAATTTATTCAACCCCCACTGAAATAAAGTGTTTTGGCCAGTTTGACATTGATTTTGATCATTTCAGTCATCTTATTTACAATTATATCAAAGAGGCACTTATAAATTAGACAAACATAACATAATATTTATGATGGAATAACCACAAATGTCTTTACTGTGCTCACATCATTATCAGTTTTATTCAACCCCCTAGTGACATTATTTTTTAGTACTTAGTACAACATCCTTTTCCAGTTATGACAGCTTTCAAGCGTGAAGCATAGCTTGACACAAGTGTCTTGCAGCGACCTATGGGTATCTTAGCCCATTCTTCATGGGCAAAAGCCTCCAGTTCAGTCACATTCTTAGGCTTGCGCACTGCAACTGCCTTCTTTAGGTCCCACCAGAGGTTCTCAATTGGATTTAAGTCTGGTGATTGCGATGGCCACTCTAGAATGTTCCAGCCTTTCATGTTCAACCATGCTCTAGTGGACTTGAATGTGTGCTTCGGATCATTGTCCTGTTGGAAGGTCCAACGTCTCCCAAGCCGCAGGTTTGTGACTGACTCCATCACATTTTCCTCCAAGATCTCCTGGTACTGAAGGGAATTCATGGTACCCTGCACACGTTGAAGCTTTCCTGTACCATTAGAAGCAAAACAGCCCCAAAGCATAATTGACCCCCCGCCATGCTTCACAGTAGGCAAGGTGTTCTTTTGTTCATAAGCCTGGTTCTTCCTTCTCCAAACATAGCGCTGGTCCATTGTCCCAAACAGTTCTAATTTAGTTTCATCTGACCACAGTACACTGTTCCAAAACCTTTGTGGCTTGTCCACATGACTTTTGGCATACTGCAGTCGACTTTTCTTGTTCTTTGGAGTCAGCAAGGGGGTGCGTCTGGGCGTTCTGGCATGGAGGTCTTCGTTATGCAGTGCGCGCCTTATTGTCTGAGCTGAAACTTCAGTGCCCACATCTGACAGGTCTTTTTTCAGTTCCTTAGCAGTCACGCGGGGATTTTTCTCCACATTACGCTTCAGGTAGCGCACAGCAGTCGCGGTCAGGATCTTCTTTCTGCCACGACCAGGTAACGTTTCCACTGTGCCCTTTAACTTGAACTTGCGAATGATACTTCCGATAGTGTCTCTTGGAATATTTAACAACTTCGCAATCTTTTTATATCCATTGCCATTCTTGTGAAGAGCAATAACCTCTTCTCTTGTCTTCTGGGACCATTCTCTTGCCTTCACCATGCTTGGAAACACACCAGTAGATGTCTAGAAAGAGCTGAGTATCACAGTCCTTTTAAATCTGCCTAATTGGTGCTTATCATGCTTGATTGCTGCTCGTTGACATCCACAGATGTTTTCAATACCTGATGGAAAACACTGGAATGAACCTCTGTTCTTAGGAGTGGTAGTCGTAAAGGGGTTGAATAATTGTGTCAATGAAGAAATCACAAAAAGGCCATTTAATACTTTATGACAAAAAAAATTGATGCTATCTTAGTTGCATTTAGTTCTTTAACAAGTCCTTGTAAGATTTCATTATGAACACAATTACAAATGTGCACTGAATTCCATAAAACCCTTCGCAGCATTGGGGGTTGAATACATTTGATCACAACTGTATATATTTTATTGTTATTTTCTTATATATTCCTATATTATTATTACATAATATATATTATTATTATTTTCTATTATATATTTTATATTATTATGTTAATATATTATATTTTTCTTTTCCTGAGACAGCTGTAGTTTAGCCTGAGCTCACAGAGTCTGGACACTGTTGCTGACACATTGTTGATATGTTCTCTCCCTCTCCCTCTTCATCCCTCTCTCTCTCTCTCTCTCTCTCTCTCTCTCTCTCTCTCTCAGTAGAAGTGTGTCCAGTGCCCTGTAGTGTTCACAGCACATGTGTTGGTGGGCGTTGCCAATGTGAGGATGGATGGGAGGGGCCTACCTGTGACAGACAGTCCTGCCATCCAGTCTGTGAAGAGCATGGGGAGTGTAAAGATGGACAGTGTGTGTGTCATCCAGGCTGGGAAGGAGAACACTGTACTATAGGTAAGCCATGGTGTGTGTGTGTGTGTGTGTGTGTGTGTGTGTGTGTGTGTGTGTGTGTGTGTGTGTGTGTGTGTGTGTGTGTGTGTGTGTGATTGGTCCAAACGTGTTACTTAGCTGTCTTCTTTTGAATTATATGTAAGCAAGTATTTTAACGCCACACAAGATCTAAACCCAAACATCACCTCACGTGATGGTAAATCTGTATCTCCAAACATCACCTCAAGTGATGGTAAATCTGTATCTCCAAACATCACCTCACGTGATGGTAAACTATCTCCAAACATCACCTCACGTGATGGTAAATCTGTATCTCCAAACATCACCTCACGTGATGGTTAATCTGTATCTCCAAACATCACCTCACATGATGGTTAATCTGTATCTCCAAACATCACCTCAAGTGATGGTAAATCTGTATCTCCAAACATCACCTCAAGTGATGGTAAATCTGTATCTCCAAACATCACATCACGTGATGGTAAACTATCTCCAAACATCACCTCATGTGATAGTAAATCTGTATCTCCAAACATCACCTCACGTGATGGTAAATCTGTATCTCCAAACATCACCTCACGTGATGGTTAATCTGTATCTCCAAACGTCACCTCACGTGATGGTAAACTATCTCCAAACATCACCTCAAGTGATGGTAAATCTGTATCTCCAAACATCACCTCACGTGATGGTAAACTATCTCCAAACATCACCTCACGTGATGGTAAATCTGTATCTCCAAACATCACCTCACGTGATGGTTAATCTGTATCTCCAAACATCACCTCACATGATGGTTAATCTGTATCTCCAAACATCACCTCAAGTGATGGTAAATCTGTATCTCCAAACATCACCTCAAGTGATGGTAAATCTGTATCTCCAAACATCACATCACGTGATGGTAAACTATCTCCAAACATCACCTCATGTGATAGTAAATCTGTATCTCCAAACATCACCTCACGTGATGGTAAATCTGTATCTCCAAACATCACCTCACGTGATGGTTAATCTGTATCTCCAAACGTCACCTCACGTGATGGTAAATCTGTATCTCCAAACGTCACCTCACGTGATGGTAAATCTGTATCTCCAAACGTCACCTCACGTGATGGTTAATCTGTATCTCCAAACGTCACCTCACGTGATGGTAAATCTGTATCTCCAAACGTCACCTCACGTGATGGTAAATCTGTATCTCCAAACGTCACCTCACGTGATGGTTAATCTGTATCTCCAAACGTCACCTCACGTGATGGTTAATCTGTATCTCCAAACGTCACCTCACGTGATGGTAAATCTGTGTCTCCAAACGTCACCTCACGTGATGGTAAACTATCTCCAAACGTCACCTCACGTGATGGTAAATCTGTATCTCCAAACGTCACCTCACGTGATGGTTAATCTGTATCTCCAAACATCACCTCACGTGATGGTTAATCTGTATCTCTAAACGTCACCTCACGTGATGGTAAATCTGTATCTCCAAACGTCACCTCACGTGATGGTTAATCTGTATCTCCAAACGTCACCTCACGTGATGGTAAATCACAGCTCCTCCTCATCCTGCTGCAGTGGCGTCATCATTAACAGACACAGCACACCCAGAAGGCCTTGTGATTTCGCAACTTTTTAATATTATATACATTTTCTACCAGGCTGTGTAAATGCAGTTATGGTCTGTGTATGAAAAATAATCATTAAAAAATTATAGGCAGAACTTTAATTATTAAATAAAACTGAACACTTGAGTTTGCACGAAACCTTAAAAGTTCAGTCTGTTGCCAAGTTCAGTCTGTTGCCCAGTTTAGTCTGTTGCCCAGTTCAGTCTGTTGCCCAGTTCCAGGGTGTGGACGGGAACTGTGAGCTTGTTACAGGAACACATCATGCTGTTGCCAGGGAGACGTATACACCCAAAGCAATGAGCAATAGAGAACAGACTGCAGAAAAGAACAGATAGAATGAACTTCACACACACACACACACACACACACACACACACACACACACACACACACACACACACACACACACACACACACACACACAGTGTTCAGCGTGGAGTCCAGTCTATGGAGTTTAGTCCTTTGACTATAAGACCACTGTAGTTCTGCATCATTACAGCTCTACACACGTGTGTTCAAGGCATTTAACACGGGGTTTATATATGATAGAGCTGCTCCCCAGGTCTGAGTAACACACGGGGTTTATATATGATAGAGCTGCTCCCCAGGTCTGAGTAACACACGGGGTTTATATATGATAGAGCTGCTCCCCAGGTCTGAGTAACACACGGGGTTTATATATGATAGAGCTGCTCCCCAGGTCTGAGTAACACACTGGGTTTATATATGATAGAGCTGCTCCCCAGGTCTGAGTAACACACGGGGTTTATATATGATAGAGCTGCTCCCCAGGTCTGAGTAACACACTGGGTTTATATATGATATAGCTGCTCCCCAGGTCTGAGTAACACACGGGGTTTATATATGATAGAGCTGCTCCCCAGGTCTGAGTAACACACGGGGTTTATATATGATAGAGCTGCTCCCCAGGTCTGAGTAACACACTGGGTTTATATATGATAGAGCTGCTCCCCAGGTCTGAGTAACACACGGGGTTTATATATGATAGAGCTGCTCCCCAGGTCTGAGTAACACACTGGGTTTATATATGATAGAGCTGCTCCCCAGGTCTGAGTAACACACGGGGTTTATATATGATAGAGCTGCTCCCCAGGTCTGAGTAACACACGGGGTTTATATGTGATAGAGCTGCTCCCCAGGTCTGAGTAACACACGGGGTTTATATATGATAGAGCTGCTCCCCAGGTCTGAGTAACACACGGGGTTTATATATGATAGAGCTGCTCCCCAGGTCTGAGTAACACACGGGGTTTATATATGATAGAGCTGCTCCCCAGGTCTGAGTAACACACTGGGTTTATATATGATAGAGCTGCTCCCCAGGTCTGAGTAACACACGGGGTTTATATATGATATAGCTGCTCCCCAGGTCTGAGTAACACACTGGGTTTATATATGATAGAGCTGCTCCCCAGGTCTGAGTAACACACGGGGTTTATATATGATAGAGCTGCTCCCCAGGTCTGAGTAACACACGGGGTTTATATGTGATAGAGCTGCTCCCCAGGTCTGAGTAACACACGGGGTTTATATATGATAGAGCTGCTCCCCAGGTCTGAGTAACACATGGGGTTTATATATGATAGAGCTGCTCCCCAGGTCTGAGTAACACACAGGGTTTATATATGATAGAGCTGCTCCCCAGGTCTGAGTAACACACGGGGTTTATATATGATAGAGCTGCTCCCCAGGTCTGAGTAACACACGGGGTTTATATATGATAGAGCTGCTCCCCAGGTCTGAGTAACACACGGGGTTTAAATATGATAGAGCTGCTCCCCAGGTCTGAGTAACACACGGGGTTTATATGTGATAGAGCTGCTCCCCAGGTCTGAGTAACACACGGGGTTTATATGTGATAGAGCTGCTCCCCAGGTCTGAGTAACACACGGGGTTTATATATGATAGAGCTGCTCCCCAGGTCTGAGTAACACACGGGGTTTATATATGATAGAGCGGCTCCCCAGGTCTGAGTAACACACGGGGTTTATATATGATAGAGCTGCTCCCCAGGTCTGAGTAACACACGGGGTTTATATATGATAGAGCTGCTCCCCAGGTCTGAGTAACACACAGGGTTTATATGTGATAGAGCTGCTCCCCAGGTCTGAGTAACACACGGGGTTTATATATGATAGAGCTGCTCCCCAGGTCTGAGTAACACACGGGGTTTATATATGATAGAGCGGCTCCCCAGGTCTGAGTAACACACGGGGTTTATATATGATAGAGCGGCTCCCCAGGTCTGAGTAACACACGGGGTTTATATATGATAGAGCGGCTCCCCAGGTCTGAGTAACACACGGGGTTTATATATGATAGAGCTGCTCCCCAGGTCTGAGTAACACACGGGGTTTATATATGATAGAGCTGCTCCCCAGGTCTGAGTAACACACGGGGTTTATATGTGATAGAGCTGCTCCCCAGGTCTGAGTAACACACTGGGTTTATATATGATAGAGCTGCTCCCCAGGTCTGAGTAACACACGGGGTTTATATATGATAGAGCTGCTCCCCAGGTCTGAGTAACACACGGGGTTTATATATGATAGAGCTGCTCCCCAGGTCTGAGTAACACACGGGGTTTATATATGATAGAGCTGCTCCCCAGGTCTGAGTAACACACTGGGTTTATATATGATAGAGCTGCTCCCCAGGTCTGAGTAACACACGGGGTTTATATATGATAGAGCTGCTCCCCAGGTCTGAGTAACACACGGGGTTTATATATGATAGAGTGGCTCCCCAGGTCTGAGTAACACACTGGGTTTATATATGATAGAGCTGCTCCCCAGGTCTGAGTAACACACGGGGTTTATATATGATAGAGCTGCTCCCCAGGTCTGAGTAACACACTGGGTTTATATATGATAGAGCTGCTCCCCAGGTCTGAGTAACACACGGGGTTTATATATGATAGAGCTGCTCCCCAGGTCTGAGTAACACACGGGGTTTATATATGATAGAGCTGCTCCCCAGGTCTGAGTAACACACGGGGTTTATATATGATAGAGCTGCTCCCCAGGTCTGAGTAACACACTGGGTTTATATATGATAGAGCTGCTCCCCAGGTCTGAGTAACACACGGGGTTTATATATGATAGAGCTGCTCCCCAGGTCTGAGTAACACACGGGGTTTATATATGATAGAGCTGCTCCCCAGGTCTGAGTAACACACAGGGTTTATATATGATAGAGCTGCTCCCCAGGTCTGAGTAACACACGGGGTTTATATATGATAGAGCTGCTCCCCAGGTCTGAGTAACACACGGGGTTTATATGTGATAGAGCTGCTCCCCAGGTCTGAGTAACACACAGGGTTTATATATTTATGACAGACTGTTGGTGTGTCTGAGGAGTGAATCACACTTTATTGCTGACTGCACTCTTCACCTCCACAAATTGCTTAAAAAATGCAGTACTGCTGTAAAACTGCTGAAATGCCAATGCGCGCGCACACACACGCGCGCGCACACACACAAATACACACACACACACACACACACACACACACACACACACACATACAAATACACACACACACATACACACTCTGTCTACTGGTGTCATGTGTGTGATGAGAACAGAGTGTCTAGAATCTCTTTGCTTTTCTCTTCCATGATGGTGTGTAATTCAGCCTTTAACGCACACCCTTTCTCACACTATCTCTCCTTCTGTCTGTCTCTCTCTCTCTGTCTCCCTCCCCCTCTCTCTCTTCTTTACTCTAGCACATTACATGGATTTGCTTGATAAAGGTAAGCCTACTTGCTCATAGTCCAGAGAGAGGTTCAGCTTCTCTTTAAACGGGAACATTCATGATGTGATTCAATAAAGCACAGTTGTCTTTTTGAGGCTTGCTGAGCCACTGGTAGACTATTTAATGATTCATTTAATAATAAACGAATGTAATTTAATAAACAGAGAGTAGCACTTCTTATCTTAATATTAGATCAGTAATAACTGAACTCTATCTCCTAATAACTCCACTCTATCACCCCAATAACTCCACTCTATCTCCCAATAACTCCACTCTATCTCTCAATATCTCAACTCTATCGCCTCAATAACTCCACTCTATCTCCCAATAACTCCTCTATCTCCCAATAACTCCACTCTATCTCCTAATAACTCCACTCTATCTCCCAATAACTCCACTCTATCTCCCAATAACTCCACTCTATCTCCCAATAACTCAACTCTATCGCCCCAATAACTCCACTATATCTCCTAATATCTCAACTCTATCTCCTAATAACTCCACTCTATCGCCCCAATAACTCCACTCTATCTCCCAATAATTCAACCCTATCGCCCCAATAACTCCACTATATCTCCTAATATCTCAACTCTGTCACCCAATAACTCCACTCTATCTCCCAATAACTCCACTCTCCCAATCTCCCAATGACTCAATTTTGTCTCTCTATGACTAATATATCTTCCTTTCCCCATTCTTTCTTTCTCTCCCTCTTCCTCTTTCTCTTCTTCTTTCTCTCCTTCGCTTTCTCTGTTCCTCTCTCCCACTCTGTCTCTCTCTCTCTCTCTTTCTCTCTCTATCTCTCTCCCTCTATCTCTATCCCTCTATCTCTCTCTCTCTCCCTCTTCCTCTCTCTCCTTCACTTTCTCTGTCCCTCCCCCCCCCCCTCTCTCTCTCTCCCCCCAGATGCCTGTCCTGGTCTGTGTAATGGTCATGGACGTTGCTCTCTCCAGCAGAGCGGCTGGCACTGTGTCTGCCAGGCAGGCTGGACTGGTGCCGGCTGTAACATTGTCATGGAAACACAGTGCAACGACAGTGGAGATAATGATGGAGGTAAAAGGGTCCTTGGGATTGAGCAGGGTTGCCCCTGCAGTGCCTGTCTGAAATACCAATAGTCATTAATGAGATCATCTCAAGAGAGTGGAGAGAGGATTTTAAGGGCCCTCACACACACACACACACTCACACACACACACACACTCACACTCACTCACTCACTCAAAGGTAAATATTGAAACACACACTAAACCGCGTGTGTGTCTGAGGGTTGGGTTGATAGACTGCAGTCCGTCTACAGGCCAGTGAACAGAGATCCTCTCTAATGGAGAACATCGACTTCGCCCCCAAACACACACACACACACATACACACAGTTTGTTGTTTGCCCAAAACATTATTCTTTTGAGTATGTACATGTCTTTTTTTAAACCAAGACGATGTTTTGTGTGTGTGTTACAGATGGTTTGGTGGACTGTATTGATCCTGACTGCTGTAACCAGCAGGTCTGTGTAGATTCCCCACTGTGTCAGGGGTCACCTGACCCCCATGACATCATCCAGCAGAGCCAGACCACCTTTGGGCCACGCCCATCGCACCAGTTCTTTAATCGTGTGCGATTCCTCATTGAGAGAGACAGCACACACACACTACCAGGAGACCTGCCATACGATAGCAGGTAACAGCCACACACACACACACACACACACACACACACACACACACACACACTCAATACACACCAAAAATAAACATATACAAACTATGATTATGGAATAGTCTTCCCTTCGAGGTTAGATCTGCTCTCTTACAACCTTCAAGCAGGGGCAGATCTATCTGCTGGCCTGGGTAGTTGTTGCGTTGTTGATTACCTACCCCAATTAAACTTTGGCATCCGCCACTGCCTTCAAGTCGAGACTTAAAGCACATCTTTTTACCATGGCCTTTTAAACCTGTATATTTATCTTACATAGTGTATTTGTATGTATTTTAAATGCTTCTATGCTATGTAAAATTCTGTGTTTTTCATTTGAGTTGGGCATATATTGTACTTTTTAGCCCTTGTACAGCACTTTGGTTGACTCTGTCATATAAAATGTGCTTTATAAATAAACTTACTTACTTACTTACAAACCACATACTGCAGATACAGATACTGCAGATATCAGTGACAGCAAGTTGCATGGACACACACACACACACACACACACACACACACTGCTGCCACATCTGCCATGAGAACATTTAAAACAGTTTCATTTGAACACAAACACAGTAGTTGATTCATTTTTGTGTGCACAGGTGTGCAAATGAAATACGGAGAAAACAAACAAAAGAATCTTTGTTATTAACAAACCAAATTTTGCCCTGAGTCTTGACATGGGTGTGTGTCTCCCTCTCTTGACATGGGTGTGTGTCTCTCTCTCTTGACATGGGTGTGTGTCTCCCTCTCTTGACATGGGTGTGTGTCTCTCTCTCTTGACATGGGTGTGTGTCTCCCTCTCTTGACATGGGTGTGTGTCTCTCTCTCTTGACATGGGTGTGTGTCTCTCTCTCTTGACATGGGTGTGTGTCTCTCTCTCTTGACATGGGTGTGTGTCTCTCTCTCTTGACATGGGTGTGTCTCTCTCTCATGACATGGGTGTGTCTCTCTCTCTTGACATGGGTGTGTGTCTCCCTCTCTTGACATGGGTGTGTGTCTCTCTCTCTTAACATGGGTGTGTGTCTCTCTCTCTTGACATGGGTGTGTGTCTCCCTCTCTTGACATGGGTGTGTGTCTCCCTCTCTTGACATGGGTGTGTGTCTCTCTCTTGACATGGGTGTGTGTCTCCCTCTCTTGACATGGGTGTGTGTCTCTCTCTCTTGACATGGGTGTGTGTCTCTCTCTCTTGACATGGGTGTGTGTCTCTCTCTCTTGACATGGGTGTGTGTCTCTCTCTCTTGACATGGGTGTGTCTCTCTCTCTTGACATGGGTGTGTGTCTCCCTCTCTTGACATGGGTGTGTGTCTCTCTCTCTTAACATGGGTGTGTGTCTCTCTCTCTTGACATGGGTGTGTGTCTCCCTCTCTTGACATGGGTGTGTGTCTCCCTCTCTTGACATGGGTGTGTGTCTCCCTCTCTTGACATGGGTGTGTGTCTCTCTCTCTTGACATGGGTGTGTGTCTCCCTCTCTTGACATGGGTGTGTGTCTCCCTCTCTTGACATGGGTGTGTGTCTCCCTCTCTTGACATGGGTGTGTGTCTCTCTCTCTTGACATGGGTGTGTGTCTCTCTCTCTCTTGACATGGGTGTGTGTCTCTCTCTCTCTTGACATGGGTGTGTGTCTCCCTCTCTTGACATGGGTGTGTGTCCCTCTGTGTGTCTAGTCGGGTGTGTGTAATTAGAGGTCAGGTGTTTGCTTCTGATGGAACTCCGCTGGTAGGTGTGAACGTCACATTCCAGCACAATCCAGAATATGGACACACACTAAGTCGTCGGGATGGCAGGTAACACATACAAACACACACACACACACACACACACACACACGCACACATATACACACACACGCACATACAAACACACATACACACACAAAAAAACACACACAAACACACACACACACACACACATACATGCACACACACACACACATACACACACACAAAAAAACACACACACACACACCAATATGCAAATGTGCATACATACATAATTGCACAACAATGCACTCCCATAAAACCATCACAGATTTTAATATTTGTAGTGTATGTTTACTATGTCCAAGTATATAAGTGTATATAATTTTATTACTAAGCAGTTTGGTGTTGTATGTCTGTGTTTGTGTGTGTGTTTGTGAATGAGTTGAGTCATTCTTCTCTTATGAATTTATTATTTAATATAAAGGCACAAATGATCAAAAGATTGCTTATTTTTACTTTCAGTGTAATGATCGTGTGTGTGTGTGTGTGTGTGTGTGTGTGTGTGTGTGTGTGTGTGTGTGTGTGTGTGTGTGTGTGTGTGTGTGTTGCTCCACTAGCTTTGACATCCTAGCAGAAGGGGGTGTGGCTGTTACCCTGCTGTTCCAGAGAGCTCCCTTCCTCCCCCAGACTCATTCCGTTTGGTTGCCATGGAACCAGTTTGTGATGATTGAACATGTGGTGATGATGCGCTCTGAGGCCACGCCCCCAGTCTGTGAACAGAAAGACCTGATTAGTCCAAACCCTATTGTTCTCCCCGCCCCTCTAACACGATTCGCTGGAAACTGTGAAGAAAGAGGACCTGTCATACCTGAGCTACAGGTGAATGCCAGCCGTGTGTGTGTGTGTGTGTGTGTGTGTGTGTGTGTGTGTGTGTGTGTGTGTACCTATAGAATTATTAATTCTATAAATGTGTTGTTTTCATTGTATCCCTCTCTCAACAAATCTTGGTCTCCCCCTTTCACCTCCCTTTCTCTCGCTCCTTCTCCCTCCCTCTCTCTCTCTCTGTCCCTCCCTCTCTCTCTCACACTCTCTCCTCCTCTCTTTCTCTTCCATTCTCTACACATATTTATATAATTATAAATGTATTACAGTTTTTGACGACTGCTAACGTGCATTTCCCAATACTTGTGATACATTGTCAAAACTCTAAACACAGCAACACATTGACCTCACACAAATAGCCAAATAGTTAATATCATGTTCAAAAGCACATTTTCTTAACTAAATAACAACTCTGCATTTCACAATGCAAACAACTTTGTTAAAACACAGCAAACCTGGTTCAGTATCCAATCATTCTTTCAAACAATAGCACATATTCTCTTTTCGAGATGAACATAGTCAATCACTGCACAACCACTGTAAAAAAACTAACATTTCATGGCAATACAGAAACAGTATTACATGTAATATTTTACCCTCTCCCAGCAAACAACAGACATTTTACAGTAACATCTGTTGTTTTCTTAGTCAGTTCATTTTTACTGTAATCCACTTCATTTGGACTTTTTTTTCAAATGTGTGCATTTTTGGCAACATACTGTCTACACAATGAGTGATATTTACTGTTAGGTACTATATGGAATGTAGATTAGACAAAAAAGGAGTCAGTAACAGTTTTGCAGTAAAGGGTATATTTTACTGTATTAGGGACATTACTGTAAATTGTGGCCTAACCCAAAAAATAATTATCGTAATTGTAAACATAATTAGCCATGGTCCCATATGTGTAAAAATACACATATATACAAAAAGCCACAGAAGGGGGAAAAACAGAATACAAAACTGAACAGTCTTGTTAGGTCTAATCTAAACGGCCTTCAGCAGTTGGCCACATGTTTTCATCCACATCACATCTGATGTTAGCCCTTGCCATGGACCTGGGATAGAAAAGCTTGGTATGCCTTATTCACCCCTGGCAATCTTCAGCTGAAATGTCCTTAGTTCCTTAGTGGGGTTGAGGACAGGCGAGATGGGCGGGAGGAAAAGGGACATCACTCTTGGATGGTATATAAACCAGTTTGTGATGACATGAGAATGACAAAATGCTACATTGTCCCATCACAAATGTCCTCGTGTTTCCTCCCACCTGTTCCCTTTCTGCTTCTGGAACCAGTTGTTGGTAGAGTTCATTCAAAAACGAAAGAAGGAGGTCACTGTTATAGGGACCAATCTGGCATTTGTGAAGGACCAAACCAGCACTTGAGATTGCAGGACAAATTGTTATATTTGCTCCTCTCTGACCCGGTACATTACTGTACTTCATTTTATACTTTTTATAAATATATATATATATATATATATATATATATATATATATATATATATATATATTTTATACTATACTTAATTTATCTATATGTGCAAAAAATGTGTACAACAGTAATAACTTTTCAGCTGCCTTTGTTTTTGCAGAACTTGGGATTTTATACGATATTTAAGGTTTTGAACCTTAGGTTTTCATTTTTGGCATGCTGTGTACAAGCAATTGTAAATAAGACAAAAACGATCCAGAATTTTGTTATTGGATAACCTTGTGTGTATAGAAAATTTAAGCATTATAAAAACATGTAAAATGACTGCATTTTGTGCCATAACAACATGAATTGAACTAATAGTATAGCCACTGAAAACTGATGTTGTGTTCACTGTGTTTGGAGTTTTGAAAATGTGACTACAGATTGGACAAACGCACGTTAGCAGTCGTCAAAAACTGTGATGTGATTGACAGTAAAGAAAAGAATATAAAAATGAACAAAACTCCACGTCTCCTTGAATTGCAAACACATAATCAGGCTCATATTCATACTCATAACCATATTCATACTCATAACCATATTAATACCCGTATTCATAACCATATTCATAACCATATTCATGCTCATACTCATTCAAAGCCATATGCATACTGATATGCATGCCCATATTCATACTCATATTCATAATCATGTTCATTCCCATATTCATACTCATATTTATACCCATATTCACTCATTTTCATACTCATTCATAACCATATTCATACTCATAGTCATGCTCATATTTATATTCATGTCCATATTCATATTCATAGCCATATTCATACTCATATTCATAACCATATTATACTCATATTCATACTCACATTCTTGCCCATATTCATACTCATATTCATGCTCATATTCAAGGCCATATTCATACTCATATCCACACCCATATTCATACTCATATTCATACTCGCATTCATACTCGTGTTCATACCCATATTCACAGCCATATTCATTCTCATATTCATTCTCGTATTCATTCTCGTATTCATACTTGTATTCATACTCCTACTCACACTTATATTCATGCTCATATTCATACTCATACTCGTATTCATACCCATATTCATACCCATAATATTCTCATATTCATACTCGTATTCATACTCATATTCATACTCCTACTCACACTTATATTCATGCTCATAATCATACATATTCATACTCATATTCATAACCATATTCCCACCTATATTCATACTCATATTCATACTCACATTCATACCTGTATTCATACCCATATTCATACTCAAATTCATACTCATACTCACACTCATATGTATACTCATTATTCATATCCATATTTATAATCATATTTGTATTCATACTCATACTCATACTCTAATGGTTATTTTATCACATGATTTTACACAATTACATTTTATGTTTGTTCTTCTAATTATTTTAATAGGATTGCCATTTTATTATTTTATTACCTTATATTATTGTTTGTTTTCTTCTTTTTATTTTGTAAAGCACTTTGAGTGCAAATAAAGATTATAATTATAATAATAATATATATTTTTTCATATTCTTGTAGATATTCACATTCCAGGGTGCTGTGTCACCTGTGGGTTTCACCTAAACACATCCGGACCCTTTACTGTCCGGACACTTTCGCCCCATCAGGGGAGCGGACCACTGGATAGGATAGGATAGGATAGGTACTTTATTAATCCCGAAGGAAATTAAGTTCTCAGTAGCATTCAGCAGCAATAACATTACACACAATAGAAATATTGCACATTTAGATTGCACACATGAAATAGGTGTAGAATATTAACATTAATTAGACACAAATTATTCAAATGGAGGGGATGAGAGCGCCCCCCTGTGGCCACCTCTGCTCCCTCATGCCTCCTGACTGACAGCATCAAGCTCATGAGTACTGAAGGGGTCTGTCACCTGTTTTAGTGCTTTGGTTTTAGCTAGCTGATCTGCTAGTGTGCAGAACCCATGTAGGAGTCTGTCACAGTTGATCAACAGAAATGGGAGAAGCTAGAAGCAGTCGAGTATTATGGCTGATAATTGGTTTGAAAGAATATTAAAAGAATTATAGTGTCCCTGTCAAGGTTTCAGGGGCTCTGATGACCCTCCCAGGTGGAAGAGTTCCACTATGCTCTGAGAATGTCCTGTGTTTCGTCAGGTCTGTGTTTCATCAGGTCTGTGTTTCATCAGGTCTGTGTTCCATCTAGTCTGTGTTTCATCGGGTCTGTGTTTCATCTAGTCTGTGTTTCATCAGGTCTGTGTTTCATCAGGTCTGTGTTCCATCAGGTCTGTGTTTCATCGGGTCTGTGTTTCATCAGGTCTGTGTTCCATGATGTCTGTGTTTCATCAGGTCTGTGTTTCATCAGGTCTGTGTTTCATCTGGTCTGTGTTTCATCAGGTCTGTGTTTCATCGGGTCTGTGTTTCATCGGGTCTGTGTTTCATCGGGTCTGTGTTTAATCAGGTCTGTGTTTCATCTAGTCTGTGTTCCATGATGTCTGTGTTTCATCTAGTCTGTGTTTCATCAGGTCTGTGTTCCATGAGGTCTGTGTTCCATGATGTCTGTGTTCCATCAGGTCTGTGTTCCATCAGGTCTGTGTTCCATCAGGTTTGTGTTTCATCAGGTCTGTGTTTCATCAGGTCTGTGTTCCATGATGTCTGTGTTTCATCAGGTCTGTGTTCCATGATGAATTACTGGGGTTACACCTCATTGCTTTTACCGATTCACTAAAAATCTAACCCCAGATATTTGGGTTAAATATGTTAATGATGCAGTAATGTCAGTATTAATCGAGTTAGTGTTTCATGTGTATTGTAGTTTTGCTGTGTGGCTCACACTGTCAGTCAGGACACTGTCTGCTCCTCTTAGCTGTAGCACACATGAAGGCATAATATATGTAGTGGATAAAACACTCTCTCTCTCTCCGTTTTCTCTCTCCCTCAGGCTGTCCAGGAAGTGATTGAGATCCCAGGAAGCTTTGGGAAGCTGACTTACCTGTCGTCACGTGCACCTGGCTACCGGTCTCTCCTGCGTGTGATGCTGACCCCTGCAGTGCCCCCTGCGGGCCTGGCGCGCGTGCACCTGTCTGTGGGCGTGGAGGGGACGCTCTTCACCCGCTGGTTCCCTGCCACGCCCGACCTCATCTACGTCTACTCCTGGAACAAGACCGACGCTTACGGACAGCAGATCACAGGATTAGTGCACGCACAAGGTGTGTGTGTGTGTGTGTGTGTGTGTGTGTCTGTGTGCGTGTGTGTGTGTGTGTGCGTGTGTGTGTGTCTGTGTGGGGGGTGGTGTAAGAGAGAACATAAGGTTTTAAGATGTGTGTCTCTGCATGTGTTTGAGGAAACATATGGTTTTATGTTTCTGCATACATGTGTGTTAATTTGACTCTGAGTTTTTGATGTGTGAAGGGGAGTGTTTGAGTGTGTGTATGTGTGTGTATGCTTAAAAATATCAGCTCTTCAGATAGTTGGAGATGACATACACACTACATTAAGATTCCACACACACACTCTGTTGTCTGCAAGCTTTTCTTGCTACAGCCACACACACACTCTTACTCACACACACACACACACACTTACACATACACGCATACACACACACTCACACATTCGCTCACACACACAGCTGTACGTACAGATGAGAAGAGGATTTACTATATGCAGGTATCATTTAGTCCTTTTCCCTCTTTCTCCCAGCCTCTCTCCTTCCTGTGTCTGTATTTCACCTATTTCACTTATCTCACACTCACTTTGTGTGTGTGTGTGTGTGTGTGTGTGTGTGTGTGTGTCCAGTCTCTGTGGGGTATGAGTATGAATCGTGCCCAGATCACATCATCTGGGAGAAGCGGATGGTTCAGTTACAGGGTTTCGAGATGGTCTCCTCTCACCTGGGCGGGTGGGCTCTGGACAAACACCACACACTCAACCTGGAGAGCGGTGAGGGGTTCACCACACTACCAAACACCACACGCTCAACCTCACTACCAAATACCACACTACCAAACACCACACGCTCAACCTCGCTACCAAACACCACACGCTCGACCTCGCTACCAAACACCACACGCTCGACCTCGCTACCAAACACCACACGCTCGACCTTGCTACCAAACACCACACGCTCGACCTTGCTACCAAACACCACACGCTCGACCTTGCTACCAAACACCACACACTCGACCTCGCTACCAAACACCACACACTCAGCCTCGCTAGCAAACACCACACACTCAACCTCGCTACCAAACACCACACACTCGACCTCGCTACCAAACATCTCACACTCACTACCAAATGCCACACTACCAAACACCACACACTCATCCTCACTACCAAACACCACATGCTCAATCTCACTACCAAACACCACACGCTCAACCTTGCTACCAAACACCCCACACTCAACCTGGAGAGCGGTGAGGGATTCACCACACTACCAAACACCACACACTCAACCTCACTAACACCACACACTCAATCTCGCTACCAAACACCACACACTCAACCTCACTAACACCACACACTCAACCTCGCTACCAAACACCACACACTCAACCTCGCTACCAAACACCGCACACTCAACCTTGCTACCAAACACCACACACTCAACCATACTAACACCACACGCCCAACCTCGTTGCCAAACACCACACGCCCAACCTCGTTACCAAACACCACACACTCAACCATACTAACAAACACCACACACTCAACCTCACTACCAAACACCATACACTCAACCACACTAACAAACACCACACACTCAACCTCAATATCAAGCACCACACACTCAATACCAAACATCACACACTCAACCTCGATACCAAACACCACACATTCAACCTTGCCACCAAACACCATACTCAACCACACTACCAAACACCATACTCGACCACACTACCAAACTCCACACACTCAACCTGGAGAGCCGTGAGGGGTTCACTACACTGCCAAATACCACACATTCAACCACACTACAAAAACATTATACACTCGACCACACTACCAAACACCACACTCAACCACACTACCAAACACCACACACTCAACAGTACTAACAGCACACACCCAACCAAAACAGACTGAGAAGATCAAAACAAATTGGTTTTGGCCCATGATGAATGGCTGAAATGTGTAGAAATAAAAGCCAAAGATGTAATGCTAGCGGTTAAATATATAGCACAAATAAGCTTTTGTGTGTTTGTATGTTTGATTTTTAAATCGTGCATGTAAATACATTATGCTCCATCTCTCTCCCTCTCTTTATCTCTCTCTTTATCTTCCTTCCCTCTGTGTCTCTCTCTGACTGTCTCTCTCTCTCTATAGGAATTCTTCACAAAGGAGATGGTGAGAATGTCTTTATTTCCCAGCAGCCCCCACTCATTTCCACGGTGATGGGTACCGGGGCTGTGCGTCCGATTCCGTGCCCCAGCTGCAATGGTCCAGCAACCGATCAGAAGCTCTTTGCCCCTGTGGCACTAGCCTGCGGGTCTGACGGCAGCGTTTACGTGGGAGACTTCAATTTCATCCGGAGAATTCTGCCCAGTGGCTTTGCTACCAACGTCCTGGAGCTGAGGTGAGCGGGGCCTGCTCACTGTGGGGGCGCCTCACTCCACCCCGGGACACGGTACATCCCGGGAGGACACGCTGATGCCGTCATACGTGCAGATGTGGGCCCACAATGACAGAACAGCTCCATCTATGATGTAACAATGCATTGCATCATGTCCTTGAATTCTAGAACTCCCAGAATCATGCGGTCCGATCACTCCTGGAATTCTCGAGCCTCGTTACGAAGGGTGATAGCGAAGGTTGTGCGTGATGGGGGTGGTTCTGGGGTGTGGCTGGGGTGGTTCTCGCATACTGTGGGGGTAGTTCTGTGGTGTTATGGGGTGAATCTGGAGTGTTTTGGGGTGGTCATTGTGACTCCGCCTTCCATGCTAAGCAGGACGATTTAGATCAGCTTCTTTTGCTTCTTGTATACTGAAGTGGCATATCCTGACATATGATGACATGTCCTGACATTTCTTGGCATATCCTGACATAAAGGTCTAGACCATGTCTGCAATGTGCAGTGATGTATCCTTTGAGTCTGGGGACGGGGGTGTTAGTGTGTAGTGAGTGGCCGCGCGTGTGTGTGTGTGTCTGTGTCTGTGTCTGTGTGTGTGTGTGCGTGCGCGTGTCTGTGTGTGTGTATGTGTGTGTGTGTGTGTGTGTGTGTGTGTGTGTGTGTGTGTGTGTGTGTGTTTTATGCAGACATCTTTGGTGTCCTTCAATGAAAACACAAATCTTTCCCTAGTTCACTCTTATCTCCCTCTTCTCTCTTTACTTTCTGCTGTGTCCAGGAATCGAGATATCAGGCACAGGTATGTCTACTACTGAATACACACACACACACACACATACACACTTCACCACACTGTGTTAAACATGAGACACACAGCACACATCCGCATGGTCATCAGCACACACCTACAGTGTGTGTGTGTGAGAGAGAATTCACAAAATTCACTGTATGACGTGTCTGTTTGCGTGTGTGTCAGACTGCTTTTGTATGTATGTGTGTGCGTTTTTCTGTTTGTGCTCTATCCACTGCTGTTTTTGCCAGGTTTGTGTGATCATGGTGTCTAATTGTGTGTGTAATTGTGTGCGCAATTGTGTGTGTGAACACACTGAGCCACAGAAGCAGCACAGCCAAGTAATTCATCCATCTCTTCACACACCTCTGTACCACAGCTCTGTACCACAGCTCTGTACCACACCTCTTCACACACCTCTTCACACACCTCTGTACCACACCTCTGTACCACAGCTCAAACCTCTGTACCACACCTCTGTACCTCACCTCTGTACCACACCTCTGTACCACAGCTCAAACCTCTGTACCACACCTCTGTACCTCACCTCTGTACCTCACCTCTGTACCACACCTCTGTACCACAGCTCAAACCTCTGTACCACACCTCTGTACCACACCTCTGTACCACAGCTCTGTACCTCACCTCTGTACCACACCTCTGTACCACACCTCTGTACCACACCTCTGTACCACAGCTCAAACCTCTGTACCACACCTCTGTACCACAGCTCAAACCTCTGTACCACACCTCTGTACCACACCTCTGTACCACAGCTCAAACCTCTGTACCACAGCTCTGTACCACACCTCTGTACCACACCTCTGTACCTCACCTCTGTACCACACCTCTGTACCACACCTCTGTACCACAGCTCAAACCTCTGTACCACACCTCTGTACCACACCTCTGTACCACACCTCTGTACCACAGCTCAAACCTCAGTTGAATGCACGCTCAAATACAGACGTAAGGATCTAAGTGAGGATCTAAGGCTCAAATACAGACGTGAGATTTAAAGCTCAAATACAGACGTGAGATTTAAAGCTCAAATACAGATGTGAGGATATAAAACTCAAACACAGATGTGTGTGATTCACGCTCTAATATAGCTGCCTGGTACAGTAATACACAACACATGAGGGTATGGATATTTAAAACTGACCAGTGACCACAGTCTCTCTCTCACATTCTCCTTCTCTCTCTCTCTCTCTCTCTCTCTCTCTCTCTCTCTCTCTCCCTCTTTCCCCCCATCTCTCTCATGTGTCTACGTTCCATGTGTGTGGGGCTTCATCATAAGCAGTGACTCAAAATGAAAATCTTCAAGGACAACTCCCTCTAACTCGCGTCTTCTCTCTCTCTCTCTCTCTCTCTCTCTCTCTCTCTCTCCCTCTAACCTACGTCTTCTCTCTCTCTTCCTCCCACTCTTTTTCTCTTTTTCTCTCTCTCCCTCCCACTCTCATTCTTCTTCTCTCTCTCCCTCTTCAACCCACGTCTTCTCTGTCTCTTTCTCTTTCTCCCACTCATTCTCTGTCTATCTGTTTGAAATCCTGTCCCTGTCTATCTGTCTCTCTCCCTCCCTCTCTCTCCCCCTTCCTCTTTCTCCCCCTCCTTCTCTCCCTCCTCTCTCTCTCTATCTATCTATCTTTGTTGCTCTCATTCTGTTTGTCTCTTGTTGGTAAAGGGTTTTTTCTGGGCTGCTAATTTTGTGATGATGACAGTGTATCATAAGTGTGTGTGTGTGTGTGAGAGAGAGAGAGCAGATTGGAGGCTGTACAATGTCAAGGACATTCACATGTCACACACACACTCACACAAACTTGTCAAAGATGCAGAGCAGATGTGTGTTAAAGTGTAAAATCCTAACTGTGCTCTTACAGGTGTGTGTGGCTGTGTGTGTGTGTGTGTGTGTGTGTGTGCGTGTGCGTGTGCGTGTGTGTGCGTAAGAGAGACCATCTGTTGCCTCTACTGCATCTCATAATCCTGATCTTGTGAATATCGAGTGAGTTAATGTGTCATATGGGTTGTGTGTTGTGTTATTATCGCCCCCTGTTGGTCAGGGTGGGCCAACTAAAGATGTCTGGAAGAGTCAGCAGAGTCCTACAGAGAGCACTTCAGTACAAACTCAGACACTGTTTGATTCTCTCTCTCTCTCTCTCTCTCTCTCTCTCTCTCTCTCTCCTCTCTCTCTCTCTCTCTCTCTCTCCCTCTCTCCATCCCTCTCTCTCCCTACCTCCCTCCTTCTTTCTCTCCCTCCCTCTCTCTCTCTCCCTCTCTCTCTCTCTCTCTCTCTCTCTCTCTGTCTCTCTCTCTTCAGTACTAGCCCAGCCCATAAATATTACCTGTCGGTTGACCCTGTGCGAGAGGTCCTGTACCTGTCAGATACCAACAGTCGGCGGGTCCTGCGTGTGAAGGTCCTGACGGAGCCGCGGGACGTGAGCCGGAATGCGGAGGTGGTGGCGGGTAGCGGAGAGCAGTGTACCCCCTTCCACCCCAACCAGTGTGGGGACGGGGGCAAAGCCATGGACGCCTCGCTCACTAACCCCAGGGGTAAGAGAGGGGCCCCTTCTCCATCACACACATTATAACACCAGATCTCTACATCGCACCAGATCTCTACATCGCACCAGATCTCTACATCGCACCAGATCTCTACATCACACCGGATCTCTACATCGCACCAGATCTCTACATCACACCGGATCTCTACATCGCACCAGATCTCTAGATCGCACCGGATCTCTAGATCGCACCAGATCTCTACATCACACCAGATCTCTACATCACACCGAATCTCTACATCACACCAGATCTCTACATCGCACCAGATCTCTACATCGCACCAGATCTCTACATCACACCAGATCTCTACATCACACCAGATCTCTACATCGCACCAGATCTCTACATCGCACCAGATCTCTACATCACACCAGATCTCTACATCGCACCAGATCTCTACATCACACCAGATCTCTACATCACACCGGATCTCTACATCACACCAGATCTCTACATCACACCAGATCTCTACATCGCACCAGATCTCTACATCGCACCGGATCTCTACATCACACCAGATCTCTACATCACACCAGATCTCTACATCGCACCAGATCTCTACATTGCACCAGATCTCTACATCGCACCAGATCTCTAGATCACACCAGATCTCTACATCGCACCAGATCTCTACATCGCACCAGATCTCTAGATCACACCAGATCTCTACATCGCACCAGATCTCTACATCACACCAGATCTCTACATCACACCAGATCTCTACATCGCACCAGATCTCTACATCGCACCAGATCTCTACATCGCACCAGATCTCTACATCACACCAGATCTCTACATCGCACCAGATCTCTAGATCACACCAGATCTCTAGATCACACCGGATCTCTAGATCGCACCAGATCTCTACATCACACCGGATCTCTACATCACACCGGATCTCTACATCGCACCGGATCTCTACATCGCACCGGATCTCTACATCACACCGGATCTCTACATCGCACCGGATCTCTACA
>NW_027506901.1:45000-97500 GCF_052324685.1 Brachyhypopomus gauderio
ACACACACACACACACACATAAACTCACACACAAATACACACACACACACACACACACACACACTAACTCACACAAATACACACACATACACACTCAAGCACACACAAATACACACGTAAATGCAAACACACACACACACCCAAGCACACACACTCAAGCACACACAAATAAACACACAAAAACACACACACAAATACATAAACACACACACTGAACTACTGAACTGCATTGTGTGTGAACAGATTGTAAAAGCTTGTTTCCATCCATAAAACATCTTTGGGTTTGAGAAAGTTTCTATGTAAATCTAATAATAAGACATATGCACACACACACACAAACACACACACACACAGATTCGAGCGTTTGCTGTGCTTGTATAGGTGGAGTGCAAGATTTTCAGCATTAAAACTTCATATGTTCAGAAAAGTCTATCGTTCCATCATTCTTTCTCCACTCAGTTTCTCTCTCTTACCCTTATTCTCACTCACTCTTTTCCCCTTTCTCTTAATGTGGCCAATATAATAATCCTTCTTTAAGTCCTGAGTCAGTAGTCAGGAGTCAGGAGTCTTTCAGCAGTCCAGCTGTCATTTGCTGTCAGGGTGCAGAATGTCTGCTGTGTGTTTTGTTCCACTGGGTGAAAATATGATTTGAAAGTGGTGCCCACACCTCACTGCCAGTCAGCAAAACCAC
The DNA here is from genome assembly GCF_052324685.1 of Brachyhypopomus gauderio. Lineage (NCBI taxonomy): Eukaryota > Metazoa > Chordata > Actinopteri > Gymnotiformes > Hypopomidae > Brachyhypopomus > Brachyhypopomus gauderio. Next base: position 45,692 of record NW_027506901.1, read on the forward strand.
TGTGTGTGTGTGTGTGTGTGTGTGTGTGTGTGTGTGTGTGTGTGTGTGGGTATATATATATATATATATATATATATATATATATATATATATATATATATATATATATATATATATATATATTCTGCATCCTGACATAATATAGTTTATAATACAGTTATTAATACGATGGAGCTAATCTTCAATCCCAATGCTAATCCCAATCCTTCAATGATAATTTTTTGTCCATAATGTGAAATGTGATTTATATAATCTTATTCAGGTTCACTGCCAGCTCCAGGTCTGTCAGTACTGCTCCAGCAGGTCCAGGGTCAGGTCTGTCAGTACTGCTCCAGCAGGTCCAGGGTCAGGTCTGTCAGTACTGCTCCAGCTGGTCCATGTCAGGTCTGTCAGTACTGCTCCAGCAGGTCCAGGGTCAGGTCTGTCAGTACTGCTCCAGCAGGTCCAATGTCAGGTCTGTCAGTACTGCTCCAGCAGGTCCAGGGTCAGGTCTGTCAGTACTGCTCCAGCAGGTCCAATGTCAGGTCTGTCAGTACTGCTCCAGCAGGTCTAGGGTCAGGTCTGTCTGTACTGCTCCAGCAGGTCCAGGTCCAGGGTCAGGTCTGTCTGTACTGCTCCAGCAGGTCCAGGGTCAGGTCTGTCAGTGCTGCTCCAGCAGGTCCAGGGTCAGGTCTGTCAGTACTGCTCCAGCAGGTCCAGGGTCAGGTCTGTCTGTACTGCTCCAGCAGGTCCAGGGTCAGGTCTGTCAGTGCTGTTCCAGCAGGTCCAGGGTCAGGTCTGTCAGTACTGCTCCAGCAGGTCCAGGGTCAGGTCTGTCTGTACTGCTCCAGCAGGTCCAGGGTCAGGTCTGTCAGTGCTGTTCCAGCAGGTCCAGGGTCAGGTCTGTCAGTACTGCTCCAGCAGGTCCAGGGTCAGGTCTGTCAGTGCTGCTCCAGCAGGTCCAGGGTCAGGTCTGTCAGTACTGCTCCAGCAGGTCCAGGCTCTGCTGTTGTGTTTCTCTACTCTGTGGGAGGTAACAGATGCATGACATCTGTGTAGAGCAGAAATGTGGTCAAGTGGACATACAGGTGTTCAGGTCTCCACAGACCAGCAGGCTTTCGTGGGCCTGGAGCCCCTGGTTTGATCATGGAGACTGGGTCACGGGTCTTCTCTGTAAAAAAGAGCATCACTGGGAGAGACCAAGACTTCACGGAGGAATATATCAGAAGGGGAATATATCTTTTGGAGTGTTTCTAATTTCTTCCTTACTTTTAAACCAGATTTGTTCTCATTTCAGAGAACTTGTGACTTCTTGTGAGTTCTTGTGAGTTTTGATTCATGCCAAATGACGATCCTACCTGGGCCTGTGTCTGTAATGTTGGGTGATGATTGAGGCACTTACCCTGGGCCTGCTAGAGAAGGTGAATGTCATTGTACTTTGAGCTATTCGTATTTATAATTGTGCACCCAAACAAGCATGAGTTAGTGGTCTGAATGTTCCACAGAGAAATCGTTCATCAAATGCTGTAAGGTTTAAGATCTTTCACATCAGATAATATAGACATACATGACATATTATGTACATTTTGATTGACTGGTGAATTGTGAACGTGGGACTAAGCTCAGCAGTCTGCACGACGTTGAGCAGCTGTTTGATGTGTTTGATCGCTAGTGCTGGGGGAGGTTGCACTACAGGGGCCTAGGTGTGCTGTTGTGATTCTTTCTTTCACTTCATCTCTTTCTCTATCCCTCTCTCTCCCTCTCCCCCTTTTTCTCTCTGTCTCTGTCTCTCTGTCCCTCTCTCTCTTTCTCTCGTTTCTAGCTTTTCACTCATTTTCTCTTTCCTTCCCTTTTCCCCTTTCTGCATGTCTTATTCTATCAGTCACGTATCAGAGATGTGAAACTTCATGTTCATAATTAGCAGATTGGCCACCCGGCTGGTTCCGCTGATTCATTCGACCTGCTGGCTCAAGCTCATTGGCTCATTGCTGGCTCACACTCTGTGTACTTCAAGCTCATTGGCTAATCCATGTGGCCAGGAACCAAGCCTGGGGAGCTTTTGTGTTCGGTGAATCAGAACTTTCCACATTTGGTTGACCTGGTCATCAGATTATCTGCAATTGCTCAAAATAACACCTCCTGTCTTTTCATAATCATGATCTATATTTACATAATCCATAATCATCATCTATATTTACATAATCCAGAATAATACACAACGTATGTCATTATGATATTTACATATTAAGCTACAGACAGCACAGTATTAATGCCTTCATGTTCAATTATGTATATAGAATACATCATACATGCATTTGTAATGTAATGAATAAAGTCATGAATGGTATAAAACTTTATAGGTTACCGTATCCCTTATAAATCCACACAGGAATAGAAAAATAATATTTCTTATGATATGTTAAATGTTATATGATATGTGTTATATGTTATATATGTGTTATACGATATATAAATGCCAGATTCACTGTATCTCAAGAGGCAGACAGCAGGTCATAAACACATGTGCACCACTGACTTATGAACACAGGACTGGAGTTGGGTGACACACACACACACACACAAACACATGTACACATACAAAAACACACACACACTCTGAAACAACACACGCAAACACACACAAACACATGTACACAAACAAAAAAACACACACACTCTGAAACAACACACACACAACCACACATATACAAACACATGTACACACACAAAAAACACACACAAAGACACACACTCACACTGAAGCAACAAACACCAACACACATACACACACAACCACACACACAAAGACACACAAAGACACACACATGCTCACACACAGTCAGCACTGTTACATTCATGCTGACCAAGCCTGTCAGATAGTCTGAGTCTTGTGTGTGTGTGTGTGTGTGTGTGTGTGTGTGTGTGTGTGTGTGTGTGTGTGTGTGTGTATTTATATTCAGGTGCGTTTGGAGTGGCCCACTGACCTAGCGGTGAGTCCGCTGGACAACTCCCTCTACGTGCTGGACAACAACCTCGTCCTGCACGTCCCCCAGTCTGGGCTCGTCCGCGTAGTGGCAGGACGTCCTGTCCACTGCCCCCTCATCACCACGGAGACGCTTCCCACGGGCAAATGGCCCATGCAGGCAGTGCTGGAGGGCAGTAAGGCTATCGCCGTCAGCCACCAGGGGGTGCTGTACATCGCTCAGACTGATGACAGGAAGGTTAGTCTCATCCAGGAGGTGAACACCAACGGGGAGATCTCTGTCGTCGCCGGGGCCCACACTGACTGTGACTGTAAGATCGATCCAGACTGTGTCTGTTTCTCAGGTGAGTTCTGGTTCTGAGTGTTGTTGGGTGTGTTGAGTGTGTTAAACAGATTAAATAGGACAGAATAAGCGTGTGCGGCTTTCTTTCTTCGCCTTTGTGGGATTAGAAAAAATATCTTGTTTCACATGTGCAAATTCCTCCCACACACAAGCGAAGTTTGACAGACTCTCATCTAGAATGTGACATTTAAACACTTTCATTTCTTTTGTATGCCTTAATTTCTCTCTCCCTCTCTCTCTCTCTCTCTCAAGTCATGTAAAGATGGGTAGCAGGACTGTGTGTGTGTGTCCTGTTCTTTAGCAGGACTGTCTGATTCATTATATGTTACAGAGGGTCTGATTCATTGGCCGTGTGTGTTCTCGTTCGTCTCCAGGAGACGGGGGTTATGCGCGGGACGCTCGGCTCAAGTCTCCGTCTGCGTTGGCCGTCTCTCCGAACGGGACTCTCTACATCGCAGACCTGGGTAACCTGCGTGTGCGCGCGCTGACACCCAGTCGCCCGCTGCTGACGTCCGAGCGGCTGTACGAGGTCACGTCTGTAGCCCAGCAGGAGGTGTACCTGTTCGCCCCTAATGGCAGTCACCTGCACACGCGGGGCCTGGTCACGGGAGACCACCTCTACAACTTCACCTACACGGGGGCAGGACACCTGGCCGCCGTGACCGCCAGCGAAGGGGGCGTGCTCCAAGTGAGGCGGGACTCCAACGGAACGCCACTCTGGTTGGTCACACCTGGCGGACAGGTGTACTGGCTGACCATTAGCAACGCTGGAACTCTCAAGAGAGTCTCCGCCCTCGCTCATGACCTCGCCCAGCTGAGTTACTATGGCAACACGGGACTGCTTGCCACCATGAGCAACGAAAATGCCTGGACCACCGTATACGAGTGAGAGTTCACCTCCCTTTCTATCTCTCTCTCTCTCTTTCTCTCTCTCTCTCTCTCTCTCTCTCTCCCTCTCCCCCCCCCCCCCTGGGTGTGTGTGTGTGTGTGTGTGTGTGTGTGTGTGTGTGTGTGTGTGCTTCAAATTCAGTGTGAAAATGGCAAGGGTGCTCTCTCTTCCTTTTCTCTCACTCCCTCTTTCTCTTTCACTCACTCTCTACATCTCTCTCCATCTCTGATTGGCTCAGTGACCTTTCGAGCACCGTACCTACACATGTACGTTATCCATGTTGACACCGCGATATCAGCACCACGTGCACCAAACGTTTTATAACGCCACACTGCCATCTAGTGGAGAGAAGCGTAACTGACGCTCCTCCAGTACAGCTGAGTGGGTCAAACACGGGGGCGGGGCGTCCAATAGACCCATAACAATAAGAGCTATTTTAAGGAAGTTAAAATATAGTCTGAATTTTAAAAACCATATATATTAAATGACGTATCATTGGCAGTTAATTACAGTGTTAATGTGTGTTTTTATGAATCATTCTCACTATTGGCTGGCCTGCTCTGTACTGAAACTGTCAGAACTCAGAGCTGCGTTATAAACATATATATTAAACACTGTTATAAACATATATATTATCTTATATAACAGTAATATGTTTGCATACATACACATACTTGCATGCATACCCTGCCTATGTGTTTATTATTAAAATCATCAGTAAAATGAACAATTGTAAATAGACATGATGAAAGGTGTTTATGTGTGAACCGGTAGGAACTGAAGAATCTGAAGAATAATATACATCTCTGAACACACACACACACACACACATACGCTCACACATATACACTCACACACATTCACTCACTCTCACACACACACATACACACATTCACTCACACACTCTCTCACACACACACACACGTTCACTCACACTGTTTGTTCTTCTTTGCAGGTACAATGTTGACGGTCACCTGATCAATGTGACCTTTCCGACAGGAGAAGTCAGTAGTTTCCATGGTGACATGGAGAAGTCAGTTAAGGTGGAGGCTACCATGTCAAACAGAGAAAACTTCATTGTTACTACCAACCACTCCGATGACACAACTGTGTACACACTGCGACAAGGTGTGTGTGTGTATTAACTAGTGGTGGGCCGTTAACGGTGTTAACGGCGGTCGTTAATTTGATACTCTTATCGGGCGATATAAAAATTATCGCCGTTAATCTATTCTTAAAGTTGGGTTGGGAACTGGGTCAAAATGGGTAAGCAAACAATGATGACTTTCAACTTGATAGTTGAGCTCGGCTGTATTCCTAACCAAATTGCACAGTAGGGGCGAGAACGAGTTTTTAAACCTGTGAATTACAAATCGTACGTGTGTTTACATGGACACGGCCACGAAGTCGCCAGGTTTGCTTCATGGAAAATTCATTTTTAGGAACGTAAAGTGTTACCGGAGCGGAGCTCGGAGCGGTCGTTTTCTGCATGGTCCTAGCACTAGATTAGTCGCTATTTAAATATTTCTTTTTAACCGTTTAAAACTGCAGAGGACCAAAACCGGCTTTTGAAAATTATGTCCGTGAGGTTAAATGTTGGCTTACATTTCAAATATCATGTTTAGCTGAATAAACATGTTATTTAATGTACAGTATGTAGGCTTACAAATTCATGTTTAACTGAATAAACCATTGAACACGAGTAGCCTACATTTTATTGAGCATGTTTTTTTTTCTTCAAGTATCAAAGTAGAACAGCTTCCTCAAGCAGTCATTGATGCATTTTGGAAACAGGAGATGAGCCCCTGGTCTAATGCACCCTCTGTATTAAGAAACCCTATCTCAAAAACTGACTTTTAGTCATTACGTGGGTAGCACACATATGAGCCATTTTAATATAGATTAATCTAGATTAATCTAGATTAATTTCAAGATTTCAGTTAGATTGATCTAGATTTAAAAAATTAGTCTATGCCCACCCCTAGTATTAACCTTTATATTAACCTTTATTTGATGTGTGTAATACATGTACTCACACAGATGGAGCTATTAGAACTGTAGTGAGGTTTCCAGGGCAACACTGTGATGTGAGATCTGCTTTACTATGCACTACTGTCCGGAACATTGCCCCGTTGCTCTGGAAACCTGGTGTAGTTCACTACAGTGGTGAACTTCTCTTCATATCTTAGTTCACTGCAGTTACTCACCAGGAATCTGTATTATTTATAGACATATAGATGTGTGTGTGTTGGGATGTCATGTGTGCGGGCGGGTTGTTCTACACGACTCATATTCGTGGTAGAACACTGTGTTCTGAGGACTTTCTGTGCACACACAGAGTTGACCTCACTGTGTGTCCCCAGGAGGGAGGAACCAGTCTAGATCCGGCCCTGTTTCAGAGAAATAACTGACTTGATTCTGCACACCAACCCTAGTACAATATGTTCTGTTCTCATTTATTTTAAATCTATTTTAGTCCTGTTATCTTTACAGCATGTGTTGGTCTGTCATCAGGGACGTCTCTATCAGGTAGTGGTAGTTTCAGTCTTTATTTATCACAAAAACACAATGATGCATTTGAAATAGAGAAGTGCAAAAGAATACACACCTACACACACCATCACACACACACACCATCACACACCATCACACACCCACACACACCATCACACACACACACACACCATCACACACCTACACACACACTTACACACAAACCTACACACACCATCACACACACTTACACACACCTACACACACCATCACACACACTTACACACACCATCACACACACACCTACACACACCATCACACACACACCATCACACACCTACACACACCATCACACACCTACACACACACTTACACACACCATCACACACACCTACACACACCATCACACACCTACACACACCATCACACACACACCATCACACACCTACACACACCATCACACACCTACACACACACTTACACACACCATCACACACTTACACACACCATCACACAAACCTACACACACCATCACACGCCTACATACACCATCACACACACACCATCACACACCTACACACACACTTACACACACCATCACACACCTACACACACCATCACACACCTACACACACACTTACACACACCATCACACAAACCTACACACACCATCACACACCTACATACACCATCACACACACACCATCACACACCTACACACACACTTACACACACCATCACACAAACCTACACACACCATCACTCACACAAACCTACACACACCATCACACACACACCATCACACACCTACACACACACTTACAGACACCATCACACACACCTACACACCATCACACACACCTACACACACTATCACACACCTACACACACACTTACACACACCATCACACACACCTACACACACCATCACACACACACCATCACTCACCTACACACACACTTACACACACCTACATACACCATCACATACCATCACACACCTACACACACCTACACACACACTTACACACACCTACACACACACCTACACACACCATCACACACCTACACACACTTACACACACCATCACACAAACCTACACACACCATCACACACACACCTACACACACCTACACACACACTTACACACACCATCACACACCTACACACACACTTACACACACCATCACACAAACCTACACACACCATCACACGCCTACATACACCATCACACACACACCATCACACACCTACACACACACTTACACACACCATCACACACCTACATACACACCTACACACACCATCACACACCTACACACACACTTACACACACCATCACACAAACCTACACACACCATCACACACACACCATCACACACCTACACACACACTTACACACACCATCACACACACACACCATCACACACCTACATACACACCTACACACACTTACACACACCATCACACAAACCTACACACACCATCACACACCTACATACACCATCACACACACACCATCACACACTTACACACACCACCACACAAACCTACACACACCATCACACACCTACACACACACCTACACACACACTTACACACACCATCACACACACCTACATACACCATCACATACCATCACACACCTACACACACCATCACACACACACCATCACACACTTACACACACCTACACACACACCTACACACACCATCACACACCTACACACACTTACACACACCATCACACAAACCTACACACACCATCACACAAACCTACACACACCATCACACCTACACACACACTTACACACACCTACACACACACCTACACACCATCACACACACACAATCACACACTTACACACACCATCACACAAACCTACACACACCATCACACACACACACCATCACACACCTACACACACACCATCACACAAACCTACACACACACCTACATACACCATCACATACCATCACACACCTACACACACCATCACACACCTACACACACCATCACACACTTACACACACCTACACACACACCATCACACACACACACCATCACACACCTACATACACACCTACACACACCATCACACACCTACACACACACCATCACACAAACCTACACACACCATCACACACCTACATACACCATCACACACACACCATCACACACCTACACACACACTTACACACACCATCACACAAACCTACACACACCATCACACACACACCATCACACACCATCACACACCTACACACACCATCACACACACACCATCACACACACCTACACACACCATCACACACCTACACACACACTTACACACACCTACACACACCATCACACACACACCATCACACACCTACACACACACTTACACACACCATCACACACACCTACATACACCATCACATACCATCACACACCTACACACACCATCACACACACACACCATCACACACTTACACACACCTACACACACACCTACACACACCATCACACACCTACACACACACTTACACACACCATCACACAAACCTACACACACCATCACACACCTACACACACACTTACACACACCTACACACACACCTACACACACCATCACACACACACCATCACACACTTACACACACCATCACACAAACCTACACACACCATCACACACACACACACCATCACACACCTACACACACACCATCACACAAACCTACACACACACCTACATACACCATCACATACCATCACACACCTACACACACCATCACACACACACCATCACACACCTACACACACACCATCACACACTTACACACACACCTACACACACCATCACACACACACCATCACACACTTACACACACCATCACACAAACCTACACACACCATCGCACACACACCATCACACACCTACACACACACTTACACACACCATCACACACACCTACATACACCATCACATACCATCACACACCTACACACACCATCACACCTACACACACCATTACACACCTACACACACCTACACACACCATCACACACCTACACACACCATTACACACACCTACACACACACCATCACACACCTACACACACACCATCACACACCTACACACACCATAACACACCTACACACACCATTACACACCTACACACACCATTACACACACCTACACACACACCATCACACACCTACACACACACCATCACACACCTACACACACCATAACACACCTACACACACCATTACACACCTACACACACCATTACACACCTACACACACCATCACACACCATCACACACACCATCACACACCATCACACACACCTACACACACCATCACACACCTACACACACCATTACACACCTACACACACCATTACACACCATCACACACCATCACACACACCATTACACACCTACACACACCATTACACACCATCACACACCATCACACACACCTACACACACCATCACACACACCATCACACACCTACACACAGCCTGGGTGTTGCCTGGGTAATTACGCTGTGTGGGTGTGGTCTGGGTAATTACACTGTCTGGGTGTGATCTACACTGTGTGGGTGTGGTCTACACTGTGTGGGTGTGGTCTGGATTATTACGCTAGCTGCCCCTTTCTCTCCTGCCTGACTGTTCCAGGGCTTGTATGTTTAGGAAGTGGGCATCTCCATAGTGAGAAACCATGACGATTGTGATGTCACAGTGTCTCTCTTTCCCTCTCTCCCTCCCTCTCTCCCTCCCTCTCTCTCACTCTAGCGCACTCTGTGAGTGTGTATCGTGTGGGGAGTGACAGCTCTCTCTGGGTCACCTACTCCAGTGGGATGGACATCACTCTCAGTACTGAGCCCCACATGGCGTTGCCAGGGGCGTTGCCGGGTGTGGTCCACCCCACAGTGGGCAGGTGCAACATCACGTTACCAGGGGAACAGAGTCACAGTCTCATCGAGTGGAGGCAGAGGAGAGATCAGGACAGAGGGAACTACACCACCTACGAGAGGAGACTACGGGTGTAGTACACACACACACACACACACACACACACACACATACACACACACACACACATACACATACACACACACATACACACACATATATACACACACACATATACACACACACACATATACACACACACATATACACATACACACACACACATATACACCACCTACGAGAGGAGATTACGGGTGTAGTACACACACACACATACACACACACACACACATACACACATATATACATACACACACACATACACACATATATACATACACACACACACACATACACACACATATATACATACACACACACACACCACCTACGAGAGGAGACTACGGGTGGAGTACACACACACACACATTCACATACAGTGGCTTGCAAAAGTATTCATACCTCTCTCTCCCCCCCTCTCTATCTCTCTCTCTCTATCTCTCTCTCTCTCTCTCTCTATCTCTCTCCCTGCAGGCTCACAGTAGGAATGTTCTGTCTATAGACTACAGTCAGGCGTCACGTGTGGGGAAGATTTATGACGACCACCGTAAGTTCACGCTGCGTGTGCAGTATGACGATCACGGGCGCCCCACCCTCTGGAGCCCCAGCAGGTTCAGCGAGGTGGGGGTCAGCTACACCCCCGACGGCCTGGTCTCCTCCATCCAGCGGGGCAACTGGAGTGAGCGCAGAGACTACGACAACGGCCGCCTCTCCACCCGCACCTGGAGCAGCGGCAAGACCTGGAGCTACACCTTCATGGAGAAGGTGTGTGTGTGTGGGTGGGTGTGGGTGGGTGTGTGTGTGTGGGTGTATATATGTGAGTGTTCGTGTGTTTGTGTCTAATGTAGAGGTGTCTTTAACTAAGGATTTTCAGTCGAATCTGATTAGTCAGATTTTCCATTTAGTCGACTAATAGTCAAATCGGGTTTTTTTATCTAGAGCACCTTAAACAGGATCCCGTTCTCATTCAGGACTTTTTTCCACTTCAAATTAAAAACCTAAAAAATGAATAAACATGGTAGGTTGGCTTTATTCAGCTTTTATTTATTTATTTATTAATTAAACGTTAGAGAACATTAACAAAAAAAAGTCAGTGTGCATATCAAATTGTCAGACAGGCACTGTGCAAAATGTCAAAAATATTTTAAATAAAATATGCCTGCCTGAAAATATTTTAAAAATTGCCACACAACAGCAAAAAAATTAGAATTAAAGGTTCAAGTAATGGGGTTTAAAAAGCAAACAACAACGAGACGACCGAAACAACAAACGGCTGAACTGTTACTATACACATCAATTTATTTTGCTTCTTTCTCTCTTTCTCCCTCTCTCCCTCCACCTCCCTCTCTCATCTGTCTTGTTCTTTTCTTCTCTTTCCCCTTCTGTCTTTCATCCTCTTTCTCTCTTTTGTCCCCCTCTCAGTCACTCCAGCTCTTGCTACACAGTCAGAGACGCTACACGTTCGAGTTCGACCAGACGGACTTCCTCATGTCCGTCACTCTGCCCAGCATGGTCAAACACGCCCTCCAGACCTCCCTCTCCATTGGCTACTACCGCAACACGTACACGCCCCCGGACGCCCCTGGCCACGCCCTGGTGCAGGACTACGCGCAGGACGGGCGTCTGCTGCAGACGCTGTGGTTGGGCACGGGCCGGCGTGTGCTGTACCGCTACAGCCGCGTGGGCCGTCTGACAGAGGTTATCTACGACTCCACCCTGGTCAGCTTCAGCTACGACGAGTCCAGCGGAGCACTGAAGACCATCCACCTCATGCAGGAGGGCTTCGTGTGCACCATCCGCTACAGACAGACGGGTCCGTCCAGACTTCCCTCTCTCTCCTCTCTGTCCTTCACTGGTGAAGAGAAAACGCACGTTTCACGACTCGTGTTACAGGCTCGAATTAGTCCATCTGCGGAGAGGAGATGAGATTAGTCCTAGACACTGGGCAGCTCCAGGGTAACCTACACCTGTCCTCCTGCTCATTAAGAGGAGCTCATCAGCTCTCCTGAGCCCTGGGGAGGGGCGGAGCCTGGTGTCTGACCCCTGGGGAGGGGCGGAGCCTGGTGTCTGACCCCTGGGGAGGGGCGGAGCCTGGTGTCTGACCCCTGGGGAGGGGCGGAGCCTTGTGTCTGACCCATGGGGAGGGGCAGAGCCTGGTGTCTGACCCCTGGGGAGGGGCGGAGCCTGGTGTCTTTCTGTGGAAACCTCCTGCCCCACAACACACACATTTGTTTTAGAATTAAGCTGTAGAATAATTTTGCTTTATGTTGATCACAGAAGTAAAGGTGATGCATAAAAGGGTGTAATACAGCAAATCATAGATCTCCCTCCTCCTCTGTCTCTCTCTCGCTCTATCCCTCCTTCTCTCTCGCTATCTCTCTCTCTCCCTCTCTCTCTCTCCCTCCCTCTCTCTCTCTCTCTCTCTCTCTCTCTCTCTCCCTCTCTCTCTCTCCTCCCTCTCTCTCTCTCTCTCTCCCTCTCTCTCTCCAGGCCCACTGGTAGGTCGGCAGATCTATCGTTTCAGTGAGGAGGGTTTGGTCAACGCCCGATTTGACTACAGCTACAATAACTTCCGGGTCACCAGCATGCAGGCGATGATCAACGAGACTCCGCTGCCCATCGACCTGTACCGCTACGTGGACGTCTCGGGCCGGGTCGAGCAGTTCGGCAAGTTCAGCGTCATCAGCTATGACCTGAACCAGGTCATCACCACTCACGCCATGAAGCACACCAAGATCTACAACGCCAACGGGCAGCTGGTGGAGGTGCAGTATGAGATCCTGAAGGCCATCACCTTCTGGATGACACTGCAGTACAACAGCCTGGGCCAGCTGATGTCGTGCGACGTGCGCGTGGGCGTGGAGGGCAACGTGAGCCGCCGGTCCTACGAGTACGACCCGGACGGGCAGCTGCAGGCGTCTGCGCTGGACGAGCGTCCGCAGTGGCGCTACAGCTACGACCTGAACGGCAACATCAACCTGCTGAGCTCGGGGGCCAGCGGGCGTCTCACGCCGCTACGCTACGACCTGCGGGACCGCATCACGCGGCTGGGCGAGCTGCAGTACCGCACGGACCAGGACGGCTTCCTGCGCAGCCGCGGGACGCTGCTGTTCTCCTACACGTCCGGCGGGCTCCTGGCGGGGGCGCTGGAGAGGGAGAGCGGGCGGCGGGTGTGGTACGGCTACGACGGGCTGGGCCGACGCGTGTCCAGCCGCAGCAGCGACGGGGCTCGCCTGCAGTTCTTCTACGCGGACCTGGGCCACCCCACCCGGGTCACGCACCTGTACAACCACACGGGCGCCCACATCACCTCCCTCTACTACGACCTGCAGGGACACCTCATCGCCATGGAGATGAGCAGCGGGGAGGAGTTTTACGTGGCGTGCGACGTGGGCGGGACGCCGCTGGCCGTGTTCAGCAGCCGCGGGCAGGTGGTGAAGGAGCTACGCTACACCCCGTACGGAGACGTCTACCAGGACTCCAACCCCACCTTCCACCTGCCCTTCGGCTTCCAGGGCGGCCTTTACGACCCGCTGACACGCCTGGTGCACCTCGGTCGCCGCGACTACGACGTGGTTGCCGGGAGATGGACAACACCCAATCACGAGCTGTGGGCGGACGTGAGCGTAGACCCCAAGCCCTTCAACCTCTACACCTTCAAGAACAACTACCCTCTAGGGCCCCTGCAGGATGTTGCCACGTTCACGACAGGTAAGATAGCTGGACCCACGAGGACGTTCTCTCTCTCTCAGAGTTCCTCAGAGCTCCTCAGAGTTTCTCAGAGTTCCTCAGAGCTCCTCCCCTGTCCTCTCTGGCTGTGATGGAACTCTGGCTTTGGTCTTTTGGTTTTGTCATTGTTGGACCTTCTCCTGTTAGACCTGTTAGCTTTCAGAACTCCCTAGCTGGGCTGCTCTTTGCTCCTGAAAGGTCCTGTAAGGTCCTCTGTTGTCCTGTGAGGTCATCTAAGGTCCTTTAATGTCCTGTAGAGTCCTCTATGGCCCTGTAAAGTGTGTGTGTGTGTGTGTGTGTGTGCGTGTGTGTGTGTGTGCAGATATCAGCAGCTGGCTTCAGCTGTTTGGGTTCCAGCTCCATAACGTGGTTCCTGGTTTCCCCAAACTGTCAGAGGAGAACGCGGAGCAAACTTACGAGATGATGATTATGCAGACACACACTCAGAGCTGGGACCCCAGCAAGGTGAGAAAACACACACACACACACACACACACGCGCGCGCGCGGGCACGCACACATACACACACACAGACGTGGACGCACACACACGTACACTCGCACACAGACACACCCACACACACAGACATGCACGCGCACACACACACACACACGCACACAGATATGCGTGCACACACAGACACACACACACATACACATGCACACACACTCAAATGCACACGCACGCACGCAAACGCACGTGCACACACACTGATATGCGCACACACACACAAACATACATACACACACACACGCACACACACACACACACACTGGTCCTTAAAGGGCTCAGATAGGCTTGCATTCTGCCTACTATCCTCTCTTCCCCATCTCTCTCTCTCTCTCTCTCTCTCTCTCTCTCTCTCTCTCTTCTTTCCTCCAGGTTGTTCTCGGTATTCAGTGTGAGCTGCAGAGGCACTTACAGAACTTCATATCACTGGACCGCCTCCCCATGACTCCAGCCAATGGGAAGCTAGGAGGCAGGCAGGGGCGGAGACCCAGATTCTCCGCCCTCTCTTCCATCTTTGGAAAAGGTGTGAAGTTTTCTATCCACAACGGGGTGGTTGCCACGGAGATAATGGGCGTGGCGAGCGAGGACAGTCGTCGAGTGGCGGCGGTGCTGCACGGCTCCGTGTACCTGCGCTCGCTACACTTCACCATCGACGGCCGCGACACGCACTACTTCACCAAGGCCGGCCCCCTGGAGGCGGACCTGGGCGTGGTCGGGGGAGGGGCCGGAGGAGGGGTCAGAGTTCTGGAGAACGGCGTGAATGTGTCGGTGTCCCAGATGAGCGCTGTGATTGGAGGGGAGACCAGGCGGTTTGCTGAGATGGTGCTCCAGCAGGGGGCGCTGTGTCTGAACATCCGTTACGGCAGCACGCCAGACGAGGAGCGAACACGCCTGCTGGAGGCGGCCCGCCTCAGAGCCATACAGGGGGCGTGGCTATGGGAGCAAAGGCGGGTTCAGGAGGGTGAGGGCGGGGCCAGAACGTGGACTGATAAGGAAAGGGAGGAGCTCCTGTCAGAGGGGCGTGTCTCAGGGTTTGAGGGATTTTATATCTTACCTGTAGAGCAGCATCCAGAACTGGCAGACAGT
Source organism: Brachyhypopomus gauderio (assembly GCF_052324685.1). Lineage (NCBI taxonomy): Eukaryota > Metazoa > Chordata > Actinopteri > Gymnotiformes > Hypopomidae > Brachyhypopomus > Brachyhypopomus gauderio. The sequence goes on from NW_027506901.1 coordinate 61,733, forward strand.
CCCTTTAACATCAACCTGATTAAACCCACAGATAAACGCAGGTAACACTTACACACACACACACACACACACACACACACACACACACACACACTTCAAACACACACACATACACACACACACACACATACACACACACACACACCTCAAACACACACACATACACACACACACACACACACCTCAAACACACACACTTACACACACACACTTACACACACACACACACATACACACACACACACCTCAAACACACACACTTACACACACACACATACACACACTCACACTTACACACACACACATACACACACACACACACACACACTGTATTATTTCAGTTATGATGGACCATCATGTACATCATCACCCTCACACACCTCCTGCTACAGGGTCTGTGTGAATAGACTGAAACTGAAACACTGGCTGTATGTCACTATTATTACACAGCATTCAACCAGAATTATGTGGTATTACCCAGGAAACGCGGGACTTCTTAACGCCTGGTTAACTCAGGACCTGGTAACACCTGGGAAACACCGGACCTGGTATCACCTGGGAAACACAGGACCTGAAAACACTCTCGTGAGCTTGAGAATCCTGTTGCTGTATAAATTCAAGTGAACTGGATGAAATGTCAAGATACACCAAACCGGAGCCTATATTCTCCAAAAGCATCAGGAGTTCTCGTTTGGATCAAAACTGCCTTCTGAGATCTCCACACTGCGCCCACCCTGAACACTGGAAGTGTCTCCGTTCAACAGCGTTCAGGACTCATCCGTGTAAGTGTCATTCCAGAATGCTGCCTCGGAATGTCGGAATGTAGCCGTGTGACTGAGTTGTACCACGTCTGATTGGGCGGCTGTCACCATGCAGCCCTAGCAGAAATGGGGGGGACACAGCCCTGCGGGACACGGTGACATGTATATAGCTCTTTACCGAGTGCTTAACCTGCAACGCACTGCTTCACACACTCTGCATACAGCTCAGGAAGTGAAGAGTTGCCAGAGGTGGCAGGCCCCTGTCTTCCCTCTGACCTCTGACCTGAAGAGAAGACAGCCCGGACCGTGAGGTCAGTGCTGGAACCACAGCTGGGGGGTTCTGCATCTGGACAGAGTGGAGCACCTACAGACAAGAGAGAATCCGTACGGCTCTTAACAAGATCAGCGGACACGTGTTTTGATACAACTGTGTACAGTGTACTTTTTTAATATGTAGAGAGAAGAAATGTTATCTATGTGGAATTTGTGCCTTTCCTCTGTAATGGAAAACAATAGCAAGAATGGAGCTCTCTCACACTCACAGACACACACACACACACACACATATAAGCCCACATGGACACGCATACACACACACACACACACACACACACACACACACACACAATGAATGTTTCAGTATTATTAACATTATGTTTTTGTATGTTGAAGTTGTTTTAACACTGTAAACAGCGGTCCAAATCACCATGGCGGAGGTAGAAGGCCCCACTTCAGTGGCGGTTGGTTGGGTTTGGTTTTAGAGCTGATTCTCATGGAACTGCTGGGTTTGAATCATTTATTTAATTGAATGGGGTCATTTGTGGCTGCAGGCTGAGGGCGATTAGCCTGTGTGCATGCGCTGTTTCCTATACCACATATGAACAAATGTGCAGTTTAACAAGTTTGCATTCAGAGTGTTTACATTACATGAACTCACAGTCTTCTCAGCGTTGCAGTATCTGGGGGTCGCGTCTTGGCTCTGGTCCGGCTTTAACTGCAGGGTTTAAGTGAGACGTTCAGGAGCTCAGTGTGAAGGGAGAGGCCTGTGGTGGATTGTGGGTAATAACCACGGAACCTCACAATATTAAGAAACAGCTCTGTGAACACAGATCCAGCTCAGATAAACTGGCTGGATGACACGGACACCCAGGCTGTGTCTCACAAGTACTGCCGGATGGAAAACTCGATTATTTATGTACTAAATTGGTTGTTTATAATCTCTGTTATTTTAGCCATATGTGTTGTTGCTGTTAATATTACACCTTTTATCATCAGGCCTGAGGAGCGTCTGTTGCACTCGGCCACACGGCACCTGCTCAGTTGTCCAGGACTGGCTCATCCTTCTCGGGTTGGGAAGTAGGTTTTGTCTCTGGAGTTGTGACGGTTAAAGCCGTCATTTGCCACTTCACACGTCCGAAATGTCGACATCATATAATCCGACCAAACGAAACGTATGTGCTGTGTGATACAACTCAGCACATTTCAGTGTGTCTCAGATCCCCAGCACTGAACTTAGGTCAAAGGCCAATGACACAGAGATCAACTGTTAAACAATAATTAAATAATTTAAGGCTCTTTGTTTTCTTTCTTTGGTCGTTTGTGCCCTATGATGATGTACAAATGAAATTGTGAAGCTTTTGTCACATAAAACCACTGAGACTATGAACTGTACATTGGAAAATATCGGCTAGTTTTGTCTAAGATGTTGCAGTGTTTCTGTCCGGCCTCTGTTCATTGACCATATGTGAGTGTTAAAGGTTGTTAACAGAAGACAAGCTAATTTGGTCATTGAGGATTTTGATAAATAAATATGTGTATATGAGGCTGTTCTTGTGTTTTCCTTCAAGACAGAAGATGAAAGACCTTCCGTCCTGTCCACTGGCCTCACTGACAGTATTGAGTTGAGTCAGCACTCAGGAATATAAACCTGCCCAAAGAGATAACTCTATAAGTGACACATGACATAACTCTATAAGTGACACATGACATAACTCTATAAGTGACACATGACATAACTAGGGCTGCGAATCTTTGGGAATCCCACTATTCGATTCAGAATCGATTCTTGGGGTCACGATTCAATTTTTTCCCGATTCAGACCTCAACGATTCAATTCAAAAACGACCCACGGGTCCTTAAAAAGTCTTAAAATGTCTTAAATTTAGTTTTCCATATTCAAGGCCTAAAAATGTCTTAAAATGTCTGGAATTTTATGAGGGGAGGCATTAAATTATTATAAGTGTGTGTTGTTCAGTTGTTCTGGCGCGATGTGAACTTTGCCGAATCTAGCGCTAATGCAGAAAATAACCGCTCCAGGGTCCTAGTGCGGGGAAAGAGGCGTGGCCAAGAGCGAAAGGCGTGCTGTGAACGTTCAGCGTCATCAGTTGAACCGTCACACAGCGCGGCAATTTGGTTACTGGTATCATGGCAGACGGTCGCCCAGCTGGACCACAGGTATATGCGTGCAGACATAGACATCAGGTGCTAAAGCACCACCAACTCTGCCCTTTATCAACGAAAGTGCCCTTTTAAAACTTCGTTTAAAAATATATATATATATTATTATTATTATTATTACCATTTTACTGAGGTCGGTTTGAAATGATCTTTTGAAAACCTGAGCGATTAAAAACAATGCCCTGAAATGCGCCACCACCTCGCACTCACCCGACCTCTCTCTTCCTTTAACACCAGATGCGCTGCAGCAGCAGTTCAGTTCAGCGAGTGGAAGGAAGCTGAACTGACGCTGAACGTTCACAGCACGCCTTTCGCTCTTGGCCACGCCTCTTTCCCCGCCCCCACACAGAGGGTAAAACCGGAGCAAAGAAAAGAGAAGCGCAAAAAAAAATTATGAACGTAAAATGCGAGACGCAAAGAAAAGCAGTGACGCGCAAACAAAAGAAAGAAACGCAAAAGGGAGAAAGTATTGCAAAAAAAAAGCAGCAACATAAAATGTGAAACGCAAAGAAAAGAAAGAAACGCAAAAGAGGGAAAGTATTGCAGAAACAAATTAGGAACGTAAAATGCAAAATGCTAATCTTATATTTGCGATATTATTATTTTTTCGTCACCATTAAAGACCCTAATTTGACTCCACAGTGTTAGGGCTATGTTTGGTCTGAAACAGACGTCAGTCTCGGGTTATATTTGAACCAAAATCAGACGGACGAAACACAGCCCAATTTTCAACGTCTGTTTTTGGGCTAGACGCAGGCCATGACAGGCCGACCAGATTTAGCCCAAAAAACAACGTCCATAGGACGTCTGGTGCTTGGTGGGGTAGGCTTACCTGTTCAGTTTCTTTATCTGGCTCTTTTCTTTTTTAGGCGAAGTATTTCAGCAAACTCATCTGAAAGAGGATGCGTTGACATTAGGACTCGAAAATTTTCGCCGAATATGTTTCTTTTCTGAAAGGAAATACAGCTAAACTGATATAACCCTTGAACAATGTTCAACAACTTGTTCACAAATATAAAAAAACATAATTTCAACGCCACATACCTCGGATTTAGTTGTCCAGTTTGATAGCCGGTATCCTGTCGAGATGAGCTCCTTTTCGCTACTGATCAAATTCCAGTGTCAGAAACGAGAGAGGGCGGGGCAACGCTGATCAAGCGCGGGAAAGGCAGACGAACGCTTTGACGTGGCCAATTACACTATAAAAAGCCGGGCTCCGAATTTTCACGAAGGGTGGCGGGGAAGAACGAAGGCGTGGCGGACCGCCGCACTGAAATGAACGTGGCGGAAACCCTGCACACGGGCTATACCGAAGTTCACCTCTGACCACGACTTCGCAGTATTACAGCAGTATTATTGTCAGGGCTGGCTCGGATGTCACACCATCTACCTCCACTAGGGGCACCCGAGTCAGCCCTAGACTACATCAACGCAATCAGCAATGATCCGTCTCACCTATTGCCATGGCTTCTTAAGGAAGCTTTTGGAGACGGACTACTTCTCTCACCGCATGACACCCGCCGAGCGCAATTACGACGTGGGGGACAAAGAGCTGCTGGCTCGAAATCGAGGTTAAGCAAGCTCTTACGGGCAATCCTGGGCCTAGCGGAACTCCCCCTGGTTGCTTATATGTTCATCCTAATTTAAGGAAAAAAGTTATGAGTTGGGGGCATGACTCACCTTTCGCAGCCCATCCCGTAGTCCGTCGTACTCTCGAGCTCCTGAAAAGGAGATTTTGGTGGCCTGGGATGGACCAGGAGGTGGGCAGGTTTGTTGCTGCTTGTGAGACATGTGCAAAAAACAAAGTCTCCCATTCCAAACCCGCTGGGTTGTTGCGTCCACTTCCTATCCCGTCCAGGCCCTGGACTTTGTGACGGGCTTACCTCCCTCTCGTGGCAACACCACTATATTGGTTATTGTTGACCGGTTCTCTAAGACCGCCAGGTTTTTGGCCTTGCCTAAGCTTCCCTCGGCCCGTGATACTGCCTCCCTGTTTCTCCATCACATTGTCCGGTACCACGGCTTCCCCTCCGACGTGGTGTCTGGCAGGGGATCGTAATTTACCAGCCGCTTTTGGGGGGCCTTCCTGGGTCTCCTGGGAGCCAGGGCCAGTCTATCCTCGGGCTTTCATCCCCAGACCAACGGTCAAACCGAGCGAACTAACCAGGACTTGGAGCAGACGCTTTGGTGTCTGGCCTCCACCAATCCCTCCTCCTAGGCTGACCAACTCCTCTGGGCTGAGTACGCCCACAATACCTTGTGGCACTCCGCTCTAGGGATGTCACCCTTTGAGTGCCTTTATGGCTATGCCCCTCCTATGTTTGCCGACCAGGAAGAGGAGGTGGCAGTTCCAGGAGCTCGTGTCTTGGTGCGGCGGTGCCGGTTGGCATGGCGTAAGGCCCTTTTGTCTGCCTCGGCCGGTTACCGTCGCAGTGCTGACAAGCACCGTCTTCCGGCCTTGTCTTTCCGCCCCGGGCAACGAATCTGGCTTTCCGCCAAGGATCTGCCGGTCCGTGGCGGGACCAAGAATTTGGCCCCTCGGTACTTGGGTCCCTTCAAGGTGGACAGACGGATCAACCCCCGTTTCCTACCGGCTGCTGCTTCCTCCTTCCATGCGGGTCCATCCGGTGTTCCACGTCTCGCGTCTCCGCCCGGTTTTGTGTCACATGCCCTGTGCTCCGGCCCCGCCGCCCCCCCGCATGGTTGACGGCGGCCCGGTGTACACGGTTACCCAGTTGTTGGACCACCGCCGTGTTCGTGGTCAGGACCAATACCTTGTTGACTGGGCGGGTTACGGTCCCGAGGAACGTTCCTGGGTCCCCGCCTCTCGCATTGTCGACCGTTCTCTTATACGCGACTTCCGTCGTGACAGGGCAGTCGCTCCGGGCCCGCGGGGTCTCGGGCCTAGAGGGGGGGGGCTCTGTCAAGGCTGGCTTGGATGTCACACCATCTACCTCCACTAGGGGCACCCGAGTCAGCCCTAGACTACATCAACGCAATCAGCAATAATCCGTCTCACCTATTGCCATGGCTTCTTAAGGAAGCTTTTGGAGACGGATCATTGCTGATTGGTTTTGGTTATGCCGGTACGTTCTCAGCCCTTTCTCTTGTCTCTGTCTCTTGTTGTATTCTCAAGTTAAAGAATGCAACAAGAGACAGTGCAACAAGAGACAATGCAAACCTGCCCACCTCCTTTCTCTCCCTCTCTCTTGTTCTTTCCTCTTCTCTCTTGTGCTTTTACTTATTTAAGTATTTATCTCCTGCGCCACTCTCTGGCCTATCTCAAGTTTTCCCCAAGCTTTTTACTTCCTATCAGTTTATCTTTTATTTTTGGGAAGTGTTTTGTTTTGTTGCAGCGTTTGCCTGCTGTCAGTCTTTCCCTGACGTCCTTAGTTTTTTTTGCGCGTTGAGTTTTTCCGCGTCTTTTTGTGTTGGAGTTTTTGCCACTGTGTGTGTGTATGCGTTAACTCCGCTATTACTATTCTCACATATTATTGTGCCAGACCGAGCAGGCACTTGGGTCCGCCTCTCAGTATATTCACGCGGTGGTTACGTCACCATACCCGCCGCGTTACAATTATATCTAAATATCTAGTTAAAACAAAACTAGAGTGCTCAATGAACTAAGTTATTTTTATTTTTTATTTTAACTTTATTTTACCAGGAGTTATAATCACTGTAACTCCCGAATATCATCTGTAGCGTCTTTATGCGTGTGCAAACGATCAAGCCCATTCTTATCCGGGCCGGGTTGACTGTAAAATCTAAAGTGTTTCCAAATGGTTGCTTTCAAAGACCGCGGAGCCGTTTGGACTTCATACTTTAGCGGCGCAACAACAAATACTGTACACTACACAACCCACTGTAGCTTTACTAGCATGCCTGTACATAGTCAAAGCTGTTGCCTTGTTTTGCCTAGCACTACGGTGGCTGAGAAGGCACCCCAAAAAAAAATCGATAAAAAATAAATGAGAATCAATTCTGAATCGTTCGTTAGAAACGCGATTCGAGCTCGAATCGATTTTGTCCTGCACCCCTAGACATAACTATAAATGACATACGACATAACTCTTTAGGTGATATAATTCTTTAGTTGAAATATTACATAACTTTAAGTGACATATGACATAATATGACATAACTCTGTAAGTGACATGACAATGTTAAGTAACATATGACATAACTCTATAAGTGACATATGACAACTCTTTAGGTGAGAAACCCTGCAGGTGCAGGATGTGTGTACTGATAAACACCACTAGCACAGGTAACACACAACATAAAACATCACTAGCACAGGTAACACACCATAAAACACCACTAGCACATGTAACCCATACCATAAAACACCACTAGCACATGTAACCCACACCATAAAACACCACTAGCACAGCTAACCAACTCCATAAAACACCACTAGCACAGGTAACACACAACATAAAACATCACTAGCACAGGTAACACACCATAAAACACCAATAGCACATGTAACCCATACCATAAAACACCACTAGCACATGTAACCCACACCATAAAACACCACTAGCACAGCTAACCAACTCCATAAAACACCACTAGCACAGGTAACACACACCATAAAACACCACTAGCACATGTAACCCACACCATAAAACACCAATAGCACATGTAACCCACACCATAAAACACCACTAGCACAGGTAACCCACACCATAAAACACCACTAGCACAGGTAACCCACACCATAAAACACCACTAGCACAGGTAACCCACACCATAAAACACCACTAGCACAGGTCACACACACCATAAAACACCACTAGCACATGTAACCCACACCATAAAACACCACTAGCACAGGTAACACACACCATAAAACACCACTAGCACAGGTAACACACCATAAAACACCACTAGCACAGGTAACACACACCATAAAACACCACTAGCACATGTAACCTAGGGTGACCCTGTGGAAATGTCCTGGTTTTTAAATTACGTTAATCGGGCCATTAATTCTACAGGCACTAGGACCCTGAGCACGGCGCTGTATGACACGGAATCCCTGAGCCTCATCAGTTGAGCCTCATCATACTCAACTCAACATCCCCCCCCCCCCCCCCCCCCCCCCCCCCCGGCTCGACAACTTACACACAGTGTCCTGGTTTTCCCAAACAAAAATATGGTCACCCTAATGTAACCCACACCATAAAACACCACTAGCACATGTAACCCACACCATAAAACACCACTAGCACAGGTAACTCAGACCATATTTAGTCCACACCATACAATACCAATATCACAGTTAACCCAGACCATAAAAAACACTAGCCCATAACTATCTCAGAAATATGCTGTAAAATATTTCTACACAACAAACCACGTGTTTTCCTAACTTTTTTGCTATCCTTTTTTCAAATAAAAATACAAATTCAAATGACATTAATGTTATTTAAAGGCATGGTATGCTACTTCAATTAGCCTTGCCCAGACATCAAAGCAAAAGCACCTTAATGTACAAAGTAGAAGCACTTGTATGTTTTATTGTATGAGACAAGAATCTTTATACAACCATAAAATATGTAAAATATGCATACAATAAACATTTTCTGAGTGAACAAGAGTCGATTCATATGATGAGTATTATGGGCTGCTGGACTTGGTTATCTAGGGTCGGAGTTCACAGGGTAAAGCAATGGAATGGCCAAGCCTTGGTCCGGGTTCCTGAAAGCCTTGATGAGGTTTCTGACGTTACGAAAGAACCGCTCCTTCACCCCGTAAGCTGTCTGCAGGGGAAGGAAAACACGTGTATTGGTATGTGCGCACACACACACACACACACACACACACACACACACACACACACACACAAACCTTGGTCACTGTGTTACAACCACATACTTTGTTACACACATAACTACATGTAGACCAACCGCTTGTATATAATAACTTTCTAGTTATTTCCAGCTAACACCAACTAAAATAACACCAGCTAACACCAACTAAAATAACACCAGCTAGCACCAACTAAAACAACACCAGCTAGCACCAACTAAAATAACACCAGCTAGCACCAACTAAAATAACACCAGCTAGCACCAACTAAAATAACACCAGCTAACACCAACTAAAATAACACCAGCTAGCACCAACTAAAATAACACCAGCTAACACCAACTAAAATAACACCAGCTAGCACCAACTAAAATAACACCAGCTAACACCAACTAAAATAACACCAGCTAGCACCAACTAAAATAACACCAGCTAACACCAACTAAAATAACACCAGCTAGCACCAACTAAAATAACACCAGCTAACACCAACTAAAATAACACCAGCTAGCACCAACTAAAATAACACCAGCTAGCACCAACTAAAATAACACCAGCTAGCACCAACTAAAATAACACCAGCTAGCACCAACTAAAATAACACCAGCTAGCACCAACTAAAATAACACCAGCTAACACCAACTAAAATAACACCAGCTAGCACCAACTAAAATAACACCAGCTAACACCAACTAAAATAACACCAGCTAGCACCAACTAAAACAACACCAGCTAACACCAACTAAAAAAGATCACAAATGTTCTGAATGGATTTCAATTTACATCGTGATAAAAATCTACCCTGATAATCACACCTCCTTTGGTGTGATGACAGTATGTACAAAATAACAGGGCACCATGTTTCCATTTTGTATAAGCTGCAAATTGACTAGAATGGATCAGTCACATGACCATATACAAAATGGATCAGTAACATGACCATATACTTAATGGATCAGTCACATGACCATATACAGAATGGATCAGTAACATGACCATATACTTAATGGATCAGTAACACGTCCAAATACAAAATGGATCAGTCACATGACCATATACAGAATGGATCAGTCACATGATCATATACTTAATGGATCAGTAACACGTCCAAATACAGAATGGATCAGTCACATGACCATATACAGAATGGATCAGTAACACGTCCAAATACAGAATGGATCAGTAACACGTCCAAATACAGAATGGATCAGTCACATGACCATATACAGAATGGATCAGTCACATGACCATATACAGAAACTGGTTGTTTACTTTCATAGGATCTGAAACCGTAGAACGTCACAGATTAATACACAAAAAAACTTCCTTCTTCTGCTTGTGGACATTTCTGCATGTTTTAAGTACACAGAGACCTATTTATATCGCTGAAGTGCAGTCACACACCAAAGATCTATTGAGGTTTTGGACAGGAACAAACAGTAAGACATTCAAATCAAGTCTGAGGCCACAGAGATTATCTGGTTCAAACCAGTTTGAAACCCTGAGAAGCACAATGTATTGTCATTTCTGTGCTAAATTCTGTGTTTTACTGCATGAATCTAATTTTACAGTTTTTTATGACTGCTAACATCCTTTTGTCTAATCTGTAGTCCAAAATTCTAAAAACATCCAATAACAAAATTCTGGATCATTTTTGTCTTATTTACAAATGCTTGCAAACAGCTTGTCAATTGTCAAATGTCAAATGAAAACCTAAGGTTCAAAACCTTAAATATCATATACAATGCAAGGTCTGCAAAAAAGCAGGTGAATTACTGCAATAAACATTTTTTGCACCTACAGATCATTGAAATAAAATCCACTAATCAGAGGTGGGAAGTAACAAGTTACATTTACTCCATTACATTTACTTGAGTACGTTTTTGAAAAAAATATATTTTTAGGAGTAATTTTAAATCACCATACTTTTACTTGAGTAGACTTGTGAAGAGACTGTACGCGCACTCCTCTACATTACTTTCCTTTTGTTTCTATAGTATCTATGCATCATTATTTTTATCTCCTGCCGTTCACCTCAATTTAATGTTTTATTTTGACAGAGAGAGACAGAGGCTCCATCAGAAATGCCGTACGTCCCTCCTACACAGTAGATACAGGGTATTGTGTCAGAACACACAGTTACATTATACAGTAAGTGGTAACAGTAAGAGTACCCGGATGGCTTAGTGAATCGGGCGCCATTTTGAAGTATGTGATTACAGCACACTGTCCTATCCCATAATTCAACTGGAGCAGCAGAGGTGTTCAGAGCAGAGAACAAAATGGTAAAATGTAGTGAGTCAGCAATGGAAAGAATAAATTGAACGCATGATGGAAGAATGAAGAATGGTTTTTGACAGTGGTTGTGCAGTGATTGACCTTATGTAAAAAATGTGTGTGAAATGTGCCATATTTTGTCAATTGTGATTTTTACACCCCAATCTAAATTTGTCCTCCGCTTTTAACCCATCTGTGCAGTCAGAACACACACACACACACACACTAGTGATTACTAGGGAGCTGTGGATCACACGTGCCCAGAGTGGTGGGCAGCCCTAGCCCGGCGCCCGGGGAGCAGTTGGGGTTAGGTGCCTTGCTCAAGGGCACCTCAGTCATGGCCTGTCTGGGAATCGAACCCACGACCCTCCGGTCACAAGACCAGTTCCCTAACCGCCAGGCCATGACTGCCCTCAATGTTCCTCTTGAATAGAGAATCTGCACTAGTGTTTGAAAGAACGATGAAGCTGAACCTGTAATGTGAGTTTTGGAGGCTGAACTCAAGAGCGGACGGTCAAGAGATTTATTAACAAAACCAACAGAGCTACACACAGAACAGATATGGAACAAACACAAATCAAACAATATAGCCGCAAGCGGCGATTGGCGGGTTCACACACAAATAGGCATATTTTGGCCTCAATAGGCAAAAGGAAGCCCAAAAGGTCCTTTAGACCTAAAAGTGAAAAGAAGCTGTTTGGGTTTGGCCAGTGTGTGCTCTACAGATAGTGTGTGATGACATCTGCGTGTGTCAGAAAGGGAGACACAGAAATAGCACATCTGGCTAGGGCTGCATTTATGTGAACAATATAGGAAGGCCTGCATGTGTCTATACATGATTGGGCCTGTATATTACAGACAGAGAGAGATTGAGGGTGCCAGAGACTATGCTTTGTTAATTCACTCCTTGCATACCTTGCACGCCTAACATGACTGCCCGTGTATTCAAAGTATGAATGTAGTCTGCAAAGCCTGGCATTACATGACTGGCATGACTGACATAACTGATATGACTGAAATGACATCACTGGCATGATGAACAAAAGTAATATGACTGATATGACTGACATAACTGGAATGAGTGACATGACTGGCATGACTGTAATGACATGACTGATATGACTGACATGACTTATGTCTGACATGACTGGACTGACATGACTGATATGACTGGACTGAAATGACTGACATGACTGGACTGACATGACTGTTATGACTGTACAGATATGCATACAAACTATACATACATTTAGGTAGAAGTGTGTGTGTGTGTGTGTGTGTGTGTGTGTGTGGTAGTGTATGTACTCAAACTATGACAACATATACTAATACATACATACATAAGTATACATAGAAACTATACATACATATAGGTATAAAGGTGTGTGTGTCTGTGTGTTTGTGTGAGAGAGAGACAAAAAAGAAGCCAAATATCAGTTTGTATGAGCATGTGTTAGTCACTGAGATATGGGTGGGTATGGCTAGGGAAGTGTCATTGTGAATGCTATAGGAAGGCCTGCTTGCGCCTGTATGTGTGTGTGTGCCTGGTTAATAGACACAGAGAGATCTAGGTAGCCAGAGCAATGTTTACTTAGGGCACAGAGATGGGAGGGGGAATGTGGGTGAGAGTGTGAGAGAGACTGAGAGTGTGAGTTTCAGCTTGCGTGCGTGTGAGAAGGTGACAGAGGGACTTTACATGCATTTTTATGCATTGTATATAATACTGCACTGTAGAGCCATACGATAACCGATTTAGATGAAACTTGACAAATTTGTTCAGGATGGGATTCTGAATGGGCTTGTGCATTTTGGTCAGAATTGGGTAAAATATGAAAGAGCTTTAAGAATATGAATATTGAATCCAAAATCTTTGGATTGTTTTTTGATTTCACACTCTGTAGAGTATTATACAGACTTTGCTTGACATGATAGTATGAAAATCCTAGGAGGAGTATGAAAAGTGATGATTTCAAACTATTATTAACTGTAAATAAACTGTGCATTTTTTAATAGGACATGTAATGGGAAAGTTGTTCGCACTACTGCAAGGAATCAAGAGTCCAATTGCATGTTCCCAAGTGGAATTATGTAGGGGATACACTTGCTTTTTTTGCAATAGCGCCCTCCAGTGGTCAATCGACACCCGGCTGGATTATGTCATAGGGGGCGTGCACTTGTCCACACCCAAGAGGTTTCGTGCAGATCGACCAATGGTAAGCCTGTCAAACGCGTGCCGATCACTGATTGGCCGATTACGTCAGCCATTTTGGAAGTATGGCATGTCTGCTTTAGGACCTGGTTCCCAGAGGCCCATAGATGATGTCTGTCAAGTTTGATGTGGATCGGCCAATCTGAGTGCATGGGGCAAATTTTTGCATGTTATAGCGCCCCCTAGCAGGTGAGGTATGGCAACCTCTGCGAGCTGCCCCAGACCCTCACACGGAAGCTGTCTGTGAAGTGCCATCTCATTACATGCAAGTTTTCTTAAGTTAGAGCTCCATATGCGCAAAATTTACTATTGAATTTACGCCCCCTCATTTGATTGGCTTATACTGACTAGGTAGTGAAGATAGTGAAGGTAGTGAAGCATTTTTGTTGGATACATTTTAAAGTTCAGACTCTTCTGAACGTTTTGATACCACATATGTGCATGTCTGTGAAAAATCCAGGAACTAGTTCGCGCTCAAAGATGTGTGTGATTTTGCACATTATGCAAATTAACTCGAAATCTAAGTGGGCGGAGCTAAAGGGTCCTTGAGGCTTTTTTGTTTGGTTTGAGCCAAGGAATCCATCAGAAGTGGAATTTTGTTTCTAGGACCTACGGTGTAGGAGATATGGACCAAAACGCAAAATGCTGCGCTATAGCGCCACCATCAGGCCAATGTGGGTCATTGTCTGGGTTTCCCTCATCTGTCTGCCAAGTTTGGTGTTTCTGGGCCTTACGGTCTAGGCTGCAGTATGCGTTTTACAGCCTGAAAAATAATAATAAGAAGAAGAAGAAAAACTCGAGCAATTACAATAGGGTTCCCACACTATGTGTGTGAACCCTAATAAGAAAAATACCAGCAATTACAATACAATTAACCATGAACACCAAAATACACTGACTGAAAACACCAAGACATAGAACTGGGGAAACATGGAAGACAAGAGAACAAAGACATCAATAAACAAACCACTGACGATCTGTATCTCGGACACAGGACTTACTAACATCAATAAACAAACCACTAAAGATCTATATCTCAGACACAGGACTTACTAACATCAATAAACAAACCACTGACAATCTATATCTCAGACACAGGACTTACTAACATTAATAAACAAACCACTGACAATGTGTTTTAGCAGAGTTATTGTATATAGAGAAAACATTATTTGCATTGTGAAATGTGAATTTGTTTTAGAAAATGTACCATTTGGCTATTTATATGAGGTAGATGTGTGGCTGTGTTTAGAGTTTTGAAAAAGTATCCTAAATATTGGTAAATGGTTGTTAGCAGTCATAAAAATAATGTAAAAACAAATATGATTCTGTGTTTTTTAACTAACATGTTTAGCATGTGAACCTTCCTATCTGCATGAGCTTGGTTGGACATCGTTTGTAAGAATAATCCAACATAAAGCAGTCCAAGGTCCCGAGGTAGGACAGACGTGTCCTCTGACGGGCACATTTAAACGTCCTGAACACGTCCCCCTGCCAGTTCTTGCCTATGGAGATTGTACATTCTTTATTCTGTACAACGTTTAGCAATGGGTCTGGCCCCAAAACCTGAACTCAGTAAAAATGAGAGACAAGGGGTTGTTCACGTACCTTTAGCCATATACTGTATACTGTATATTGTATAGGCTAAACATGTTCCCATGGCAGCAGTCCCCATGGCAGCATGTCCCATGGCAGCAGTTCCCATGGCAGCAGTTCTGCATCGTTGCCATACAGACCATGTACTGTGTGTGCTCTTTCACTAACAGGCTGCGTTGTGCTGCAGTGCTGCGATCGTGCAGAACGCCGCATTCTCACATCTGATGTCTTACCTCTGCTTTCCATAACTGGCCGTCTACCTGGAGCAGTCTGTAGGTGTACACGCACTGCTTACACCTGCACAAACAAGACCATCCTGGGTGAACGGTGTGGGTGAGTCTGAGCATGTGCAGTGTAATGACAGGATGTGCAGGCAGACAGAATGTACAGACAGACATATATCAGCATTCAGTCCGTTAATGACAGGATGTACAGACAGACATATCAGCATCCAGTCTTGTTAATAACAGGATGTACAGACAAACATATCAGTATTCAGTCCCGTTAATAACAGGATGTACAGACAGACATATCAGCATTCAGTCTTGTTAATAACAGGATGTACAGACATGCATATCAGTGTTCAGTCTCGTTAATAACAGGATGTACAGACAGACATATCAGCATCCAGTCTTGTTAATAACAGGATGTACAGGCAGACATATCAGTATTCAGTCCCGTTAATAACAGGATGTACAGACAGACATATCAGCATCCAGTCTTGTTAATAACAGGATTTACAGACAAACATATCAGTATTCAGTCCCGTTAATAACAGGATGTACAGGCAGACATATCAGTATTCAGTCCGGTTAATAACAGGATGTACAGGCAGACATATTAGTATTCAGTCTCGTTAATATCAGGATGTACAGACAGACATATCAGTATTCAGTCACGTTAATAACAGGATGTACAGACAGACATATCAGTATTCAGTCCCGTTAATAATAGGATGTACAGGCAGACATATCAGTATTCAGTCCCGTTAATAATAGGATGTACAGGCAGACATATCAGTATTCAGTCCCGTTAATAACAGGATGTACAGACAGGCATATCAGTATTCAGTCTCGTTAATAACAGGATGTACAGACAGACATATCAGCATTCAGTCTTGTTAATAACAGAATGTACAGACAGACATATCAGCATTCAGTCTTGTTATTAACAGGATGTACAGGCTGACATATCAGCATTCAGTCTTGTTAATAACAGGATGTACAGACAGGCATATCAGCATTCAGTCTTGTTAATAACAGGATGTACAGACAGGCATATCAGTATTCAGTCCCGTTAATAACAGGCTCTAGTCTAGACAGCACTGCACCTTCATCCGGCTTCAGCCCTGCTCATCACATCTTTGGCTCTCCAGACTGAAACAAACGTGCAGCAGGCAGTGATACGCTAGCAGGAACTAATCAGGATGGCGTGGGGGAAGAAAACCTCATACTGCTGAATATTTTCCCAGTGGACATACAACATTTCATTAAGTATTTGTAATTGATTTGCACTGGTCCACTTGGTGTGGGGTATGTAGAGTGTGTGTGGGGTATGTAGAGTTTGTGTGGGGTGTGTGTAGGGTGTGTGTGGAATGTCTGTACAGTGTGTGTGGAGTGTATGGGGGTGTGTGGTGAGTGTGTAGAGCGTGTGTGTAGAGCTTTGTGTAGAGTGTGTGTGGGGTGTGTAGAGTGTGTGTAAAGCATGTGTGTGGAGTGTGTGTAGAGCGTTTGTAGACCGTGTCTGTGGAGTGTGTGTGTAGAGCGTGGGTAGGGCATG
This sequence comes from Brachyhypopomus gauderio, assembly GCF_052324685.1. Lineage (NCBI taxonomy): Eukaryota > Metazoa > Chordata > Actinopteri > Gymnotiformes > Hypopomidae > Brachyhypopomus > Brachyhypopomus gauderio. The sequence goes on from NW_027506901.1 coordinate 78,629, forward strand.
TGTGTAGAGTGTCTGTGGGGTGTGTGTAGAGGGTGTGTAGAGAGTGTGTAGAGCGTGTGTGTGGGGTGTGTGTGTAGAGCATGTGTAGAGTGTGTGTGTGTGGAGTGTGTGTGTAGAGCGTGGGTAGAGCATGTGTATAGAGTGTCTGTAGGGTGTGTGTAGAGTGTGTGTAGAGAGTGTGTAGAGCATGTGTGTGGGGTGTGTGTGTAGCGTGTGTGTGTAGAGCATGTGTAGAGTGTGTGTAGAGTGTGTGTGTGTGGAGTGTATAGAGCACTGAATATTAACGGGACTGAATGCTAATATGCCTGTCTGTACATCCTGTGTGTGTGTAGAGCATGTGTGTGGAGTGTGTGTAGAGTGTCTGTAGAGTGTGTGTGTGTGTGTGTAGAGTATGTGTAGAGTGTCTGTAGAGTGTGTGTGTAGAGTGTGTGTGTGTGTGTGTGGAGTGTGTGTAGAGTGTCTGTAGAGTGTGTGTGTGTGTGTGTGTGTAGAGTATGTGTAGAGTGTGTGTAGAGTGTGTGTGTGTAGAGTGTGTGTGTGTGTGTGGAGTGTGCGTAGAGTGTCTGTAGAGTGTGTGTGTGTGTGTAGAGTGTGTGTGTGTGTAGAGTGTGTGTGTGTGTAGAGTGTGTGTGTGTGTGTGTAGAGTGTGTGTGTGTGTGTGTGTAGTGTGTGTGTGTGTGTGTGGAGTGTGTGTAGAGTGTGTGTGTGTGTGTAGAGTGTGTGTGTGTGTGTGTGTGTGTAGAGTGTGTGTGTGTGTGTGTGTAGAGTGTGTGTGTGTGTGTGTGTAGAGTGTGTGTGTGTGTAGTGTGTGTGTGTGTGTGTAGAGTGTGTGTGTGTGTAGAGTGTGTGTAGAGTGTGTGTAGAGTGTGTGTGTGTGTGTGTAGAGTGTGTGTGTGTGTGTGTAGAGTGTCTGTAGAGTGTGTGTGTAGAGTGTGTGTGTGTGTGTGTGTGTGTGTGTGTGTGTGTGTGTGTGTGTGTGTGTGTGTGTGTGTGTGTGTGTAGAGTGGGCTCAGAGGGTTTCTTGTGATTAATAATCTTGAATACAGGAAAGAGGCAAACACAAGTCCCACCAAATTAAACAGAACAGAACAGAACATAAACACTCCCAAACATGAAGAAAGCGCACATAACACCAACACCAATGCTAACACAAACACTAACACCAAAACTAAACCAATACTAATACTAACACCAATACTAAACCAACACTAATACTAATACTAACATCAATGCTAACATCAATGCTAACACCAATACTAATGCTAACACCAACACTAACACCAAAACTAAACCAATGCTAACACCAATACTAATACTAACACCAATACTAAACCAACACTAATACTAATACTAACATCAATGCTAACACCAATACTAAACCAACACCAATACTAATGCTAACATCAATGCTAACACCAATACTACACCAATACTAATGCTAACATCAATGCTAACACCAATACTAAACCAATACTAATACTAAAGTCAAAGTCAAATTTATTTATATAGCGCTTTTCACAACACACGTTGTCACAAAGCAGCTTTACAATCATATGGGTCCAGCATACTAATTAGTAACCAATACTAATACTAACACCAATACTAAACTAATACTAATACTAACAACGCTAACACCAATACTAAACCAACACCAGTACTAATACTAACACCAATGCTAACTAATTTCACACCCTAACGCAGTACCTTACAATCCTTACACATTACTTTCGCACCCTAATGCAGTACCTTATAACCCTACCACATTACTTTCACACCCTAATGCAGTGCCTTCTCCAGGAAGGGAAGAGGGAGGCTGGGAGGTGTTAGAGAAGCAGAAGCAGTGACACCCAACATCAACACAAAATGTGACTTAGCTGAAATCATCTGTGCAGAAAGTCTTCACGAAACATTGATTGGTGTCTGTTCTCCCAGCCAGCAATGTTTCCCATTCCTATTACAACTGCCTGGGAAGCCATACATGCTAAAAGGGCCATATTTACATCCCCAGTGTCTGCATGGCTGTGCATGAAATTGGCTGATAGCTGTGTAGTTTATAATGGGCCTCTGCATAAAAACACCAACCCCTCTGTGTAAAAACACCAACCACTCTGTGTAAAAACACTAACCACTCTGTGTAAAAACACTAACCCTTCTATGTAAAAACACCAACCCTTCTGTGTAAAAACACCAACCCCTCTGTGTAAAAACACCAACCCCTCTGTGTAAAAACACCAAACTCTCTGTAAAAACACCAACCCCTCTGTGGAGAAACACCAACCCCTCTGTGTAAAAACACCAACCACTCTGTGTAAAAACACTAACCCTTCTATGTAAAAACACCAACCCTTCTGTGTAAAAACACCAACCCCTCTGTGTAAAAACACCAACCCCTCTGTGTAAAAACACCAAACTCTCTGTAAAAACACCAACCCCTCTGTGGAGAAACACCAACCCCTCTGTGTAAAAACACCAAACTCTCTGTAAAAACACCAACCCCTCTGTGGAGAAACACCAACCCCTCTGTGGAGAAACACCAACCCCTCTGTGTAAAAACACCAACCCCTCTGTGAATAAACACCAACCCCTCTGTGAATAATCACCAACCCCTCTGTGGAGAAACACCAACCCCTCTGTAAAAACACCAACCCCTCTGTGAATAAACACCAACCCCTCTGTGAATAAACACCAACCCCTCTGTGAATAAACACCAACCCCTCTGTGGAGAAACACCAACCCCTCTGTGTAAAAACACCAACCCCTCTGTGAATAAACACCAACCCCTCTGTGAATAATCACCAACCCCTCTGTGAATAATCACCAACCCCTCTGTGGAAAAACACCAACCCCTCTGTGGAAAAACACCAACCCCTCAGTAAAAACACCAACCCCTCTGTGTAAAAACACCAACCCCTCTGTGTAAAAACACCAACCCCTCTGTGTAAAAACACCAACCCCTCTGTGAATAAACACCAACCCCTCTGTGAATAAACACCAACCCCTCTGTGAATAATCACCAACCCCTCTGTAAAAACACTAACCCCTCTGTGTAAAAACACCAACCCCTCTGTAAAAACACCAACCCCTCTGTGTAAAAACACCAACCCCTCTGTGTAAAAACACCAACCCCTCTGTGAATAAACACCAACCCCTCTGTGAATAATCACCAACCCCTCTGTAACAACACCAACCCCTCTGTAAAAACACTAACCCCTCTGTGTAAAAACACCAACCCCTCTGTAAAAACACCAACCCCTCTGTAAAAACACTAACCCCTCTGTGTAAAAACACCAACCCCTCTGTAAAAACACCAACCCCTCTGTAAAAACACCAACCCCTCTGTAAAAACACTAACCCCTCTGTAAAAACACTGACCCCCCCTGTGTAGAAGGGGTTCCCAGCAGCAGGTGTGGCAACAGTGTTAGCAGAAGCAATGCTGGTATCTGCAGCGCTGGAACTCACAGGACGCAGATACAGTAGGTCCCTGGCACGGTCTCACTGTCGCGGATAAGGAAGCTGCCATCCTGCCTTGCTGAAGCTAGGATCTCCTCCGCTTCACCCTTGCTGATTGCCCCGTGGTACTCTGCTAGATTCTCCATCTTCACACACCACTAGTGTGAGGCGCACTCTTAACAGTTCATGTAGATGTTCACACATACACACAAACACGCACACACATAACTCATATAGAAACTGAGAACACTCCCAATGATGTTTACACTCTCACACACAGAAATGTGTTCCTCACACACACAGGAAATGATTCACACAAGCTCATAGGAAACTGCTGTCTGAGTATGTTGAAGGTGTGTCCTCTGGTTCAGTTAGTCCTGAATCATCGCGTGCAGTTACACAGACCTGTGACTGTGTCGTCCATACTGACAGGTGCCTCATAATGTCAGAAGCAGGCTACATCTCCCTGTCTTGAAGGTCTGAAGTGGACCATATGAAAGCAAACAGCGCATATCATTCAAGAAGTGACCAGAGTGTGGAACTGTCATCTCGACTTTAACATTGTCACTGTGTGTTTACCATGTGAGATGTGAACATTCTACATTTACATTTACATTTGGCAGACGCCCTTATCCAGAGCGACTTACATTTTTATCTCTTTTTTTAAATTATTTTTTTATACAAGTGAGCAGTTGAGGGTTAAGGGCCTTGCTCAAGGGCACCTCAGGCATGGCCTCAGGTCTGGGAATCGAACCCACGACCCTCCGATCACAAGACCAGTTCCCTAACCACCAGACCATGACTGCCCTACATCAGTGCAGTTCTAGAACTGGGCAAATGTGTCACAACCAGTGGCAGACTGGCATACATTACTATTACTTCCCAGGTGGGCCAATGGGTTAGTGGGCCGCTGGTCGCCGGTGGTTTAAATGTGCCTATCACCTCTCCCCCGCTCCAGTTAGGCACACCTGCTCAGCACGGCCACGGACTGAGCCTGTAAACACATGAACAAGTTGGACCGGGCCACGGACTGGGCCAGCTGATGTGGGCTGATGGCGGTATGCAGCGGAGATCAGAAAAAAACTTGTCCCAGAAAATCCGGGCCGGACCACGAAAACATACAGCAGCTGTGTCACTTATTAATACAAGTAGTCAGGAACTGGAAAAGCCTTGTACATACTAATGCCACATTAATTATATTTCCCTGTTTGTATCCCACGAGTGACAAGTCAAGAGAGAGACGCCAGTTGCACACTGACACTGCTGAGGGTCTAACTCATCATGTATCCCTCCACCACACGGTTCACACTACTGAAACGTGAAAATATAAGTCAGCATTGCCGTAAAGATGGAGCAGTCTAAGCCAGGGTCTAAACAAACTACGAAACGTAAAGGTACACACACACACACACACACACACATATATAAATGATTACATCTCACTGTTACATCACAGATGGAGTGCCTTCCGTGTCATATATTATATATCATAATGTGAATGAATGAATCATACTTTAGAAGAAATGACAGAAGTTGTTTGCACACTGGCGTCTTGGCCAGTGTTAATCAGTGGTCTGGGTGTTTGACATGAGGCACGCAAAGCTCTGACTGCCACATAGAAGTAACCACACTGATCAACACTGAGGTGATGGACTGCTATATTAATTTGTCCACTAGGGAGCAGTGTTTTCCCATTCATTTCACATTGTCACATTTCATAAATGGTGAATTTTTTGACAGTTATTTGATTATGTCGATCTGCGAGGCAGTTCTGTTTACATTCATATATTATACACATAAGCTATATACTATATACATTTATATACTATACTTTCCGAAGACAATGACGTGCCACTTGATTCTGATATAAGTGATTGTGCTTTAAATGAATAATCAGTATCAAACTGTTACAACAAAAGGAAATGCACTAAAACTCCCTTCAGAACAACAACACAAGTCTTAAAAATCAGACATTTATCTTCATAATTTCGTTTGTGTGTGTGTGCGTGTGCGTGTGTGTGCGTGTGCGCAGGTTTGTAACAGTGATTGGGCAGTAGGTTGGCTGTGAAACCCCGGTGTAAAGACTCCTGTGTTTGTTACTACCACACCTGTGTCTGTTACTACCACACCTGTGTTTGTTACTACCACACCTGTGTCTGCTATTACCACACCTGTGTCTGCTATTACCACACCTGTGTCTGTTACTACCACACCTGTGTCTGCTATTACCACACCTGTGTCTGCTACTACCACACCTGTGTCTGTTACTACCACACGTGTGTGCTACTACCACATCTATGTGTGCTACTACCACACCTGTGTCTGTTACTACCACACCTGTGTGTGCTACTACCACACCTGTCTGCTACTACCAAACCTGTGTCTGCTACTACCAAACCTGTGTCTGCTACTACCAAACCTGTGTCTGTTACTACCACACCTGTGTGTGCTACTACCACACGTGTCTGTTACTACCACACCTGTGTGTGTTACTACCACACCTGTGTCTGCTACTACCACAACTGTGTCTGCTACTACCACATGTGTGTCTGTTACTACCACACCTGTGTCTGTTACTACCACACCTGTGTGTGCTACTACCACACGTGTCTGTTACTACCACACCTGTGTCTGCTACTACCACACCTGTGTCTGCTACTACCACACCTGTGTCTGTTACTACCACACATGTGTGTGCTACTAACACACCTGTGTCTGCTACTACCACACCTGTCTGCGCTACTACCACACCTGTGTCTGTTACTACCACACCTGTGTCTGCTACTACCACACCTGTGTCTGTTACTACCACACCTGTGTCTGCTACTACCACACCTGTGTCTGTTACTACCACACATGTGTGTGCTACTAACACACCTGTGTCTGCTACTACCACACCTGTCTGCGCTACTACCACACCTGTCTGCTACTACCACATCTGTGTCTGTTACTACCACACCTGTGTGTGCTACTACCACACCTGTGTGTTCTACTACCACACCTGTGTGTTACTACCACACCTGTGTCTGTTACTACCACACCTGTGTGTGTTACTACCGCACCTGTGTGTGTTACTACCGCACCTGTGTTACTGTTCACACTTGTTCTCTTGTGATGTGCATATATTCATGTGTATATAATATTCAGCTTTTGTAATGAAGTCAACCAGAGTGGAATAACAACATGTATAGAAAATGAATAAAACATTTTTTTCTAATTTCTTTGTAAATCCTGATTTGTTGTGCACTAGATGTTTCCTCCTAATGTTCTACAGGCCCATCTGAGAAAGTCACACATAATCAGCTCTCTGGACTCTGTAACCAATTGAATGCATCTAAAGATCTAATGTAGATGTCTGCTAGTTCTTGTCCTGCATGTTGGAAACATCACTGCTGCAGTTGCTCTTCTGTGCTGTGGTGCGGGAGGCTCTCGGCGGCTGCGGAGTCTTTGAGCTCAGTGCTGAGTTTGCGTGAGAAGGATGTGAGGCGTGTGCTGATGGACTCCGTCTTCAGACTCATCCGGGGCATCTTCTCCCTGTACAGACCACTCAGCTGCTCCCGGAAACGGTTGCCCACGAAGCAGTAGAGGAACGGGTTGATGGCGGAGTTGGAGAAGCCCAGACAGAGGGAGGCGGGTAGCAGCGTCCCCACGGCCCGGCCCACGCCACAGCTCCACTCCACGCCCAGGTCACGCAGGGCGCCCAGGAACGCCAGCACGTGGAACGGACACCAGCACATGAAGAAGGCCGTCACCACGGCCACCACCATGCGCAGCACGCGGTCCGGGCGGGCGGAGCCCCGCAGCGGCAGGTGGGGCGTGGCCATCAGTCGCCCGGCGATGCGTCCGTAGCAGGTGGCGATGACGACGAAGGGCACGAGGAAGGCCAGCGTGTTCTTGGTGAGAGTGAGAGCAGGGTGCCACGCGGGGCCCGGGTACGCCATGACGCACGCCGTCACGTTGAGGCCCTGCAGCGGGACCGTGTCGCGGAAGGCCAGCGTGGGAAGCGTGGACAGGGCGGCCACGGCCCAGACGGCGGCGCACAGGCGACGGGCGTGGCCCACGCGCCGGGCCCGGTACGGGGAGCTCAGCGGGTGCACGATGGCGCGGTAGCGGTCGGCGCTCATGCAGGTGATGAAGAAGATGCTTGCGTAGACGTTGAAGGACAGCAGAGCGCCGCACATCTTACACATGAAGCGTCCGAACACCCAGCGGTACTCCATGGAGTAGTAGGTGGCCCAGAAGGGCAGGCTGCCCAGGAAGAGCAGGTCGGACGCGGCCAGGTTCAGCAGGTACGTCCCCGAGGCCGTGCGGCGTGACCCACCGCAGCACAACACGCCCACCACCAGGGCGTTGCCTAGGAAACCCAGCAGGAATATGATGGCGTAGAACGCCGGCACCAGGGTCCGCTGGTACTGGGAGACGGAGGGAGAGAGGTAGTCACATGACTCGTTGGAGGAGGGGCTCTGGAGAGACGATTCGTTGAGCACGGTGAAGTTGAAGGATGGGTCCGTTTCCATGGCGATGTTTAAAGTAGGAGGCAGGCATGCAGGAAGTGGGTGGAGATATATGGACTCTGAAAGAACAACAAACATGAATAGTTTGCAGTGAATGTTTTTATAGGTTTGTAATCATGAGGGTTGATACATTATAATGATGTTTCATTTGCCTTAATGTGATATTTACCCCAAAACACTCCAAGCAGCCATTAATAGCTCAAAAGAAATAGAAGAAAGTTTTGGAACAACAGGAGGGGCAGGATGGTCAGATCAGGAAAACGAAACGTGGACTGTGAGGTCAGGACAGTGAGGTCAGGACTGTGTGGTCAGGACTGTGAGGACAGTGAGGTCAGGACTGTGAGGTCAGGACTGTGAGGTCAGGACTGTGAGATCAGGACAGTGAGGTCAGGACTGTGAGATCAGGACAGTGAGGTCAGGACTGCAAGATCAGGTCTGCGAGATCAGGTCTGCGAGATCAGGACTGTGAGGACTGCGAGATCAGGACAGTGAGGACTGTGAGGTCAGGACTATGAGATTAGGACTGTGAGATCAGGCCTGTGAGATCAGGACTGTGAGATCAGGACTGTGAGATCAGGACTGCGAGATCAGGACTGTGAGGTCAGGACTATGAGATTAGGACTGTGAGGTCAGGCCTGTGAGGTCAGGCCTGTGAGATCAGGACTGTGAGATCAGGACAGTGAGGTCAGGACTGTGAGATCAGGACAGTGAGGTCAGGACTATGAGATCAGGACTGTGAGATCAGGACTGCGAGATTAGGACAGTGAGGTCAGGACTATGAGATCAGGACTGCGAGATCAGGACTGCGAGATCAGGACTGTGAGGTCAGGACTGCGAGCTTAGGACAGTGAGGTCAGGACTATGAGATCAGGACTGTGAGGACTGCGAGATCAGGATAGTGAGGTCAGGACTGTGAGGTCAGGACAGTGAGGACTGCGAGAACAGGACAGTGAGGTCAGGACTATGAGATCAGGACTGTGAGGTCAGGACTGCCCGAGAACCTCGCATGAGTTGCGTGTGAAAAGTCTTCAGCTGTGTACGGTCGTGGAGAGTGTGTGTGTGGAAACGCCCACGCATCTGTGGAGCACAGAGGACAATTACACAACTCCCCCCACGGAGACACACTGTCCCAGCGCCAGAGATCAGCACAGAGACACCCAGACACCAGCTCAGGGGAGGAGGGGGGACGAGGGGGTGGGGGGGGGGAGGAGGGGGGGGTGGGGCTGTGTATATTTTTAGAACAAAAATGTTCTGACCACTGAGGAAAGGAATCAGGGTAGCTTGGTCCTTGTGACGTCAGCTTTTGGGGACTTGGTTTGGGGAGTTTGTTTGTTTATTTGTCAATTTGTTTGTTTCCATACATTTTCTTTTTTAAGTGAAAGGGCAAACATGTTTACTGAGTTTTAGTTTAGACCTAGAGTTAGGAAATTATATAAACATACATATTCATACATATCTACCTACATATAAATACATACGTATAGAAATAGACCTGTGTGTGTGTGTGAGTGCGTGTGAGCATGTGTGTGTATGTATGTGTGTGTACGTATGTGTGTGTACGTATGTGTGTGTGTGTATGTGTGTGTATGTATGTGTGTGAGTGCGTGTGAGCATGTGTGTGTGTGTGTATGTATGTGTGTGTGCATATGTGTGTATGTATGTGTGTGTGTGTGTGTGTGTGTGTGTGTGTGGGGGGGGGGGGGGGGGGGGGGGGGATACAGATGTGTTTAATGGCCCTCAGTAGACTATCCAGCAGCTGGATTCTGTTAGGTTAGGTGGAGGGCACTCTGAGGAATCTGATTGGCTGTTAAAAGACTTCTGGGACTTTTTTACATGAGCTCTCCAAATAGTACATGAGAATGAACCCCCACAGTCGTGAACCCCCCCGTGATTCTGCCCCGGGGCACAAGAGGCCGCTGCTAAAATGGGAGGTTTACTCAGTTTGTGATGACAAGAACAAACTTCATGAATTTCTTAGGGGGGATCAGGCTGTTTCCACGACAGCAAGACTGAGGAACGACTCAAGGGTGGGTTGATCGAGTAACCGTGGGCTACGGCACAGATGCAACTATGGCAACATGGCCATGCTTCTAGAGCAGCATTATGGACTGCAGCAGCAGAACAGTGTATACATACATCTCTGGAAAAGAGTGGGTGGTGTTGTGGGTGGTGTCGTGGGTGGTGTCGAGGGTGGTGTCGAGGGTGGTGTCGTGGGTGGTGTCGAGGGTGGTGTGGAGGGTGGTGTTGTGGGTGGTGTTATGGGTGGTGCTGAGGGTGGTGTTGAGGGTGGTGTCGTGGGTGGTGTGGAGGGTGGTGTGGAGGGTGGTGTGGAGGGTGGTGCTGAGGGTGGTGTTGTGGGTGGTGTTGAGGGTGGTGTTGTGGGTGGTGCTGAGGGTGGTGTTGAGGGTGGTGTTGTGGGTGGTGTTGTGGGTGGTGTTGTGGATGGTGCCGTGGGTGGTGTTGTGGGTGGTGTCGAGGGTGGTGTCGAGGGTGGTGTTGTGGGTGGTGTTGAGGGTGGTGTTGTGGATGGTGTCGTGGGTGGTGTCGTGGGTGGTGTCGAGGGTGGTGTCGGGGGTGGTGTGGGTGGTGTTGGGGGTGTTGTTGTGGGTGGTGTTGAGGGTGGTGTCGAGGGTGGTGTCGGGGGTGTTGTGGGTGGTGTTGAGGGTGGTGTTGTGGGTGGTATGGAGGGTGGTGTTGTGGGTGGTGTTGAGGGTGGTATTGAGGGATTGAGGGTGGTGTTGAGGGTGGTATTGTTGGTGGTATTGAGGGTGGTGTTGAGGGTGGTATTGAGGGTGGTGTTGAGGGTGGTATTGTTGGTGGTGTTGAGGGTGGTGTTGAGGGTGGTATTGAGGGTGGTGTTGAGGGTGGTGTTGAGGGTGGTGTTGTTGGTGGTGTTGAGGGTGGTATTGTTGGTGGTGTTGAGGGTGGTGTTGAGGGTGGTATTGTTGGTGGTGTTGAGGGTGGTATTGAGGGTGGTGTTGAGGGTGGTATTGTTGGTGGTGTTGAGGGTGGTATTGAGGGTGGTGTTGAGGGTGGTATTGAGGGTGGTGTTGAGGGTGGTGTTGAGGGTGGTGTTGAGGGTGGTATTGAGGGTGGTGTTGAGGGTGGTGTTGAGGGTGGTATTGTTGGTGGTGTTGAGGGTGGTATTGTTGGTGGTGTTGAGGGTGGTGTTGAGGGTGGTATTGTTGGTAGTGTTGAGGGTGGTATTGTTGGTGGTGTTGAGGGTGGTGTTGAGGGTGGTATTGTTGGTGGTGTTGAGGGTGGTGTTGAGGGATTGAGGGTGGTATTGAGGGTGGAGTAGCAGTAGTAGTACTCTGGAGTAGTGACACTAGAGAAGTGAGACTCTGTAGTAGTGAGACTCTGTAGTAGTGAGACTCTGGAGGAGTGACACTTTGTAGTAGTGACACTCTTGAGTAGCAGTGCTCTGGGGAGCATTGCTGTAGGAGTTTCCTATTCAGACCGGCCAGGTCAGGCATCAGTGGCAAACTAACGTGCCCATTCAGAAAGGAACAGACCATGAAATCTGGATCTCTGAACCATATTGTTTCTGGATCTGTGGAATGTACGTAGGAGATGGAGGAATGTGTACTAGAGTAGACAGGCTACAGTAGATGAGACTACACTAGGGCAGGAATGTGTACTAGAGTAGACAGGCTACAGTAGATGAGACTACACTAGGGCAGGAATAAATCACATGTGCCATCTGTCGCACTGTAAGGCAAGAATGACTATATCCAACCAAACCTATTCATTCTGGAAAAATAGACCTGTGTATATAATATAACTGATAGGTGATTAAAATTGCACACAATCTCTGAAAATCACGTGTTTGTTCTCCAGGCTGGACATTTTAATTCAGTTAGTAATCAGATTCAGATTTTAGATTTATATTCAGTTAAATTTGAATAATTAATGAATAATTAATCAGTTAAATTCTACAGACGTGCAAATCTACAAGCTTTTCTTGTTGTGCACACCCTGATCTTAGGATGTGATGTTTGATGTTTGATGTAAATGGTCCCTGAAGAGAATGATTTTAGGTTGTTGTCATCTATGTGTCGGCAATGGTCATGGTGCAGAAATGTGGATTTTGTTTTGTCTGTATTTATCTCAGAAGAATCAAGTTCGAGAGAAGAGTGTTGCTAAAGCATGCAGGAGTTCCACTCTACCGTTCATGATCCACAACACTGGAACGCTGTGAGACGCCGTGAGACGCTGGGAGACGCTGTGAGACGCCGTGAGACGCCGTGAGACGCTGGGAGACGCTGGGAGGTTCAGGTCCTGTCCAGACCACATTAGTTTCCAAAAAAAATCTTTTCCCAAAGCAAGACTTTCAAATAAACATCCATCATGTTTGGAAATAACAAATCCACTCTGCTGCTGTGTACAGATGGAACAAGGTTCTTCTTGTGATCGCTGGGGTTCTTTCTACTGATGTGTGTGTTTCAGAGGGTGTGTGTGAAGTGAGAGGGTGTGTGTGAAGTGAGAGGGTGTGTGTGTTTCAGAGGGTGTGTGTGAAGTGAGAGGGTGTGTGTGAAGTGAGAGGGTGTGTGTAAAGTGAGAGAGTGTGTGTGAACAGCTGGGGTAACAGATAGAATACTTTCTCTAATATGATCCTTCATGAAGAGAGGGAGATTGAAGATAGAGGGAGAAAAAGAGGAAGAGGAAAGAAAGAGGGAAGAGAGAGAGATGGGGGCAAGAGAGGCAGCAGGGGAAATATACTGCCTGAAACACACTCACACTCCCAATATACTCTCCCTCTTCCTCTCTCCTCTCTCTCTTCCTCTCTCTCTCCCTCTTCCTCTCTCCTCTCTCTCTTCCTCTCTCTCTCCCTCTTTCAAACTCATATTCAAATTTGAACTGCTTTCAATCAATCAATCAATCAAATTTTATTTATATAGCGCTTTTTACAACAGTTGTTGTCACAAAGCAGCTTTACAAGTGCCGAGTCCTAGCCCCCAGTGAGCAAGCCAAAGGCGACAGTGGCAAGGAAAAACTCCCTAGTTTTTTGCATGAGGAAGAAACCTTGAGAGGAACCAAGACTCAGGGGGGGAACCCATCCTCCTCTGGCCGACACCGGTCACCATGACAACAACAACAATTTAGACAGAAAGAAATAAAGAAAAGGAAAAGATGTAATAATGTCCATCATGGTGTATGCATCCGGTTAGGCAGGAGGTGGCCGGCCAGGATGGATCGCTTGTCTCTCCTCATCTCATTTTTCCTCGAGCAGGCGGGCAGCCATGTGGAGAAATGAAACAGGGAAAATTAGCTCTGTATGAGGACATATACAGGACAGATGAAATTATAAACATTTCTGGAGTGTGGCAGCAACTCCGGCATTAAGGTAAACTATTACAGCCTGGCTAAAAGGCAGAACCAGAAGGTAACATAGGCTTGAGGGCATTCTGAGACAATGGCATCCGTCCACTGCACTGTCAACAAACTTGAGTGACCACGATCAGTGACAGGATGACAGCACCAGCACCCCAGTCTACCATAAAACCCTTCGTCTATGAACCCCTGGATCTGTACTTTTATCTAAGGGGGGATATTAATTATCAAACGCTAAACTAAATAAGTGGGTTTTCAACCTAGATTTAAAGATTGTGACTGTGTCAGAGTCAGAGCTATATTGGAATTAATTATTTTGAACTATTGCCAAAGCAACATACAAAAATATTAACATTAGAATGAAAAAGAAGTAAACAATAAGAATAAGAACAATTAAAAACGAGGACAAGAAATTATTTTTTTTTATTATAATTAATATATTTATTAATTAAATATACCAGTATATACATACATATAGACACATATATATATATATATATATGTGTGTGTGTGTGTGTGTGTGTGTGTGTGTGTGTATATATATATATATATATATATATAATATAGCCAAAAGTATTTGCTCACCAAATTATCAGAATCAGGTGTTCCAATTACTTCCATGGCCACAGGTGTATAAAATTAAGCACCTAGGCATGCAGACTGTATTTACAAACATTTGTTAAAGAATGGGTCGCTCTCAGGAGCTCTCAGTGAATTCCAGCGTGGAACTGTGATAAGATGCCACCTGTGCAACAAATGCAGTCGTGAATTTACTCACTCATAAATATTCCACAGTCAACTGTCAGCTGTACTATAAGAACATGGAGGTGTTTGTGAACAACAGCAACTCAGTCATGAAGTGGTAGGACACGTAAACTGACAATTCCATGCTCCCAACTTTGTGGGAACAGTTTGGAGCTGGCCCCTTCCTCTTCCAACATGACTGTGCACCAGTACACAAAACAAGGTCCATAAAGACATGGAACTTGACTGGCCTGCACAGAGTCCTGACCTCAACCTGATAGAACACCTCTGGGATGAATTAGAGTGGAGACTGAGAGCCAGGCCTTCTCATCCAACATGTGTATGTGACCTCACAAATGCACTTCTGGACTAATGGTCAAAAATCCCCATAAACACACTCCTAAACCTTGTGGATAACCTTCCCAGAAGAGTTGAAGCTGTTCTAACTGCAGAGGGTTAAGTTAGGGATAGGTTTAGGGTTAAGGTTAAGTTAGGGTTAGGGTTAAGTTAGGGTTAAGGTTAAGTTAGGGTTAGGGTTAAGTTAGGGTTAAGGTTAAGTTATGGTTAAGTTAGGGTTAAGGTTAAGTTAGGGTTAGGGTTAAGTTAGGGTTAGGGTTAAGGTTAAGTTAGGGTTAGGGTGTGTCTTGTTGCACGCCACCTCCCTGTCTCAATCAATCTGTTCTTTTGTTTTTAGTTTTAACTGTACATTTGTTGTAATAGTTCAGACTGAACCAGACACTTCATGTCTATAAAACAGGTAAATACACTCAGCCACTTTATTAGGTACACCTGTCTAACTGCTCATTAACGCTAATGTTGAATCAGCCAATCACATGACAGCAACTCAATGCATTTAGGCATGCAGACATGGCCAAGACAATCTGCTGTTCAAACCGAGCATCAGAATGGGGAAGAAAGGTGATTTAAGTGACTTTGAACGTGTCATGGTTGTTGGTGCCAGACGGGCTGGTCTGAGTATTTCAGAAACTGCTGATCTACTGGGATTTTCACGCACAACCATATCTAGGGTTTACAGAGAATGGTCCGAAAAAGAGAAAATATCCAGTGAGTGGCAGTTGTGTGGGCGCAAATTCCTTGTTGATATCAGAGATCAGAGGAGAATGGCCAGACTGGTTTGAGCTGATAGAACAGCAACAGTAACTCAAATAACTCAAATAACAAGTCGTCATAACTGCTACTTCCAGCAGGATAACGCACCATGACATAAAGCGCGAATACTCTCAGACTGGTTTCTTGAACACAACAATGAGTTCACTGTACTCGAATGGCCTCCACAGTCACCAGATCTCAGTCCAATAGAGCACCTTTGGGATGTGGTGGAACGGGAGATTCACATCATGGATGTGCAGCTGACAAATCTGCAGCAACTGTGTGATGTTATCATGTCAATATGGACCAGACTCTCTGAGGAATGTTTGCAGTACCTTGTTGAATCTTCCATGAAGGATTAATGCAGTTCTGAAGACAAAAGGGGGTCCAACCCGGTACTAGCAAGGTGTACCTAATAAAGTGGCGGGTGAGTGTATTTTCCCTCGTCTTTGTTGGTAGATGTGTTTTTGAAATAGTGTAAGGTATGAATGTGATCTGTTCTGTGATTAGGTAGGAATTTAGTTTGTCTTTTAGATATGTTATTGTGTTCAATTAAATTATTCAGGATACTGCACAATATGTTCCCTAAATTGCAATTTACACAGATACCTCTGTAGGTACTGGGGTCAAATATATCCCCATTTTTATATATTGGGGTAATGAGACCCTTTGTTCCACAATACAGGGAAAACTCCACTTTGTAAAACTTGGTTAAAAAGTTTTGGAATGGCTACATAAAGATTTTAGTTGAGTAGTTTGTTACAGTATGTTTGTTGTTCTCTGTCTTCTTCCCTCTCTCTCTCTCTCTCACACACACACACACACACACACACACACACACACACACACACACACACACACACACACACACACACTCTTCACTCTTCTCTCCTAATATGTACAGCAGTTTCTCAGTGTCACTGCAGCGCTGAAACTCAGGGGAGACCCTCATTAGCTTCATATAGAATTCATTTATATTTAGGACATTCAGTAAGAAAGTGCAGCTCTGTCTCCACTACTGAGAGATCACAGTGAGAACACAGTCTTGTCTCTCTGTGTAACCAGCTCTGTCTGCACCAATGAGAGATCACAGTGGGAACACAGTCTGGTCTCTCTGTGTAACCAGCTCTGTCTCCACCACTGAGAGATCACAGTGGGAACACAGTCTAGTCTCTCTGTGTAACCAGCTCTGTCTCCACCACTGAGAGATCACAGTGGGAACACAGTCTGGTCTCTCTGTGTAACCAGCTCTGTCTCCACCACTGAGAGATCACAGTGAGAACACAGTCTAGTCTCTCTGTGTAACCAGCTCTGTCTCCACCACTGAGAGATCACAGTGAGAACACAGTCTGGTCTCTCTGTGTAACCAGCTCTGTCTACACTACTGAGAGATCACAGAGGGCTCACAGTCTGGTCTCTCTGTGTAACCAGCTCTGTCTCCACCACTGAGAGATCACAGTGGGAACACAGTCTGGTCTCTCTGTGTAACCAGCTCTGTCTGTGCCGGCATGTTTCAATAGCCAGACTGTGCTCACTGACTCTGTACATTTTCAATATCTTCCTCAGTTTCTTGTCTTTGGTTGGTCGTCAGGTAGGTCGCCAATGTGTATTCTCGATTTAGGGTCAAATAGGAGTTTGTGTTGTGTAGTTTCAGTCCAGTAGGTGATGTAATTTAGTTGTTGGTTGGTGATAACTTGACTGGGTCTGGTGATTTGAAAGGTTTTGGGAACATTACCACTGAATATGTATACAAATATCTTTATAATTTCTTACTTACACAGAGACACACAGTATTTGAATATATCTTTGTCTTTGTGTGTGTCACAGGTGTCATTTTGTGACAACGTGTTATGAAAAACTGAAAGCAGTTTATTGCTGAACACTATAACATGTTCATGTTTGGACTTGCTGAACACTTTAACATGTTCATGTTTAGACTTGCTGAACACTCAATCAATCAATCAATCAAATTTTATTTATATAGCGCTTTTTACAACAGTTGTTGTCACAAAGCAGCTTTACAAGTGCCGAGTCCTAGCCCCCAGTGAGCAAGCCAAAGGCGACAGTGGCAAGGAAAAACTCCCTAGTTTTTTGCATGAGGAAGAAACCTTGAGAGGAACCAAGACTCAGGGGGGGAGCCCATCCTCCTCTGGCCGACACCGGTCACCATGACAACAACAACAATATAGACAGAATGTAGACAGAATGTAAAAGATGCAATAATGTCCATTTAGACCGAAAAAGATGTAATAATGCCCATCATGGTGTAGGCATCCGGTTAGGCAGGAGGTGGCCGGCCCAGGATGGATCGCTTGTCTCTCCTCATCTCATTATTCCTCAAGCAGGCGGGCAGCCATGTGGAGAAATGAAACAGGGAAAATTAGCTCTGTATGAGGACATATACAAGACAGGTAAAATTATAAACATTTCTGGAGTGTGGCAGCAACTCCGGCATTAAGTTAAATTATTACAGCCTAGCTAAAAAAAAAGGCAGAACCAGAAGGTAACATAGGCTTGGGGGCATTCTGAGACAATGGCATCCGTCCACTGCACTGTCAACAAACTTGAGTGACCACGAGCAGTGACAGGATGACAGCACCAGCACCCCAGTCTACCATAAAACCCTTCGTCTATGAACCCCTGGATCTGTACCTTTATCTAAGGGGGATAT
Organism: Brachyhypopomus gauderio; assembly: GCF_052324685.1. Taxonomy (NCBI): domain Eukaryota; kingdom Metazoa; phylum Chordata; class Actinopteri; order Gymnotiformes; family Hypopomidae; genus Brachyhypopomus; species Brachyhypopomus gauderio. The sequence continues at coordinate 96,452 of NW_027506901.1, forward strand.
TAATTATCAAACGCTAGACTAAATAAGTGGGTTTTCAACCTAGATTTAAAGATTGTGACTGTGTCAGAGTCCCGGGACACATTTAGGAAGATTATTCCAAAGCTGGGGGGCCTTATAAGAAAAGGCTCTTCCCCCTGCTGTTACCTTGTTAATTTGTGGAACTAATAACAGACCAGCACCTGTGATCTTAGTTGACGTGGGGGTTGATAGTAGGAAATAAGTTCCTGGGAGGTATTCAGGAGCAAGCCCGTGTAGTACTTTATATGCTAATAATAGAATTTTAAAATCAATACGAAATTTAACTGGGAGCCAATGCAGGGCTGATAGGACTGGTCTAATATGCTGAAATTTTCTAGTTCTGGTCAGAACTCTAGCTGCGGCATTTTGAACTACTTGAAGTTTATTTAGATTCCTATTTGAACATCCTGACAGTAGTGAATTGCAGTAGTGTAGTCCTAGAGCTAACAAAGGCGTGCACCAATTTTTCTGCATCATCCTGTGATAATGCATTTCTTAATTTGGCAATGTTGCGGAGATGTAGAAAAGCTATCCTAGTAGTATTATCTATATATTTATCAAATGATAGGTCGGAGTCGAGTATGATGCCTAGGTTTTTGGCTACTGTGCCAGGTGTAATGGGATAGTCTGCAAGATTAAGCATTAAATTTGGAATTTTCTGTCTTGCGGCCTTAGGGCCCACAAGGAGAACTTCTGTTTTGTCCTCATTTAATTGTAGGAAGTTTAGAGACATCCAGCATTTAATATCTCTTACACAGGCCTCAATTTTTCCTAAACCGAGTTTGTCATCGGGTTTGGCTGATATGTAAAGTTGAGTGTCATCCGCATAGCAGTGAAAATTGACAACATGTTTGTTTATAACTGTGCCCAATGGTAGCATATATAATGTAAATAATAGTGGTCCTAAGATGGAGCTTTGCGGGACCCCATATTTAAACCATTGTACGTTTGGATGAAAATATTATGAGCTCTACAAACTGATAGCGATTTGTTAAGTAAGACTGAAACCATGAAAGGGCTGTGCCTGAGAC
>NW_027506901.1:105000-137500 GCF_052324685.1 Brachyhypopomus gauderio
GGGAGAGAAAGAAAGGAGAGAACAAGATGTTAGCACACACACACACATACATACAACCCAATCAAATATGCATTGACAAACACACACACACACACACACATATACACTTAGAGACACAATTTTTACACACCCCCACACCCGTTCACTCACACACACAGAGATACACACACATGTATCCATGCACATGTACACATACCAATAAATACAAATCCATATCATAAATGTGTACAGGAAAAAAGTATCTGAAATTTTTATTTTAAGGGACAAAGAGGAATTGTAAATGGAGCCCCTATTGTAATACTGCCCTCTGGTGGGCAATAAAGATGTATGCAGTACAGCCAGGTGCCCTGCACTGATCCTGAAGAGAACACACGACAGATTACCTCTTTACACCAATGAATGTATCTATTACAGATTAACACTTTAATGAATGAATGAATGTATCTATTACAGATTAACACTTTATAACAACTACACTTGCATTTCCTGAAGGAAATACTATAGGGCTTAAAAAGGTGTGCCCTAGAGTGTAATGTGTGTAGAGTTTAGTGTATTGTGTATAGTGTATAGGGTGTATTGTTTGTATTAGAACACCTCCTTGGATATGTATGTGACTGTGTGGCGTGTGTGTGTGTGTGTATGTGGAGTGGGTATGAGAGAGATGTATGTATGTGTGTGTGTGTGTGTGTGTGTGGAGTGGGTATGAGAGAGATGTATGTATGTGTGTGTCTGTGTGGTGTGTGTGTGTGTGTGTGTGTGTGTGTGTGTGTGTGTGTGTGTGTGTGTGGAGTGGGTATGAGAGAGATGTATGTATGTGTGTGTCTGTGTGGTGTATATGTGTGTATGTGGAGTGGGTATGAGAGAGATGTGTGACTGTGTGTCTGTGTGGTGTATATGTGTGACTGTGTGTAGTGGGTATGAGAGAGATGTATGTATGTGTGTGTCTAGTGGGTATGAGAGAGATGTATGTGTGTGTATGTGTAGTGTGTATGAGAGATGTATATATGTGTGTGTCTGTGTGTGTGTGTGGAGTGGGTATGAGAGAGATGTATGCATGTGTGTGTGTGTGTGTGTGGTGTATATGTGTGTGTGGAGTGGGTATGAGAGAGATGTGTGTATGTGTGTGTCTGTGTAGTGTGTATGAGAGATGTATGTATGTGTGTGTCTGTGTGGTGTATATGTGTGTGTGTGTGTAGTGGGTATGAGAGAGATGTGTGTGGTGTGTATGTGTAGTGGGTATGAGAGATATGTATATGTGTGTGTGGAGTGGGTATGAGAGAGATGTGTGTGTGTGTGGTGTGTATGTGTAGTGGGTATGAGAGAGATGTATATATGTGTGTGTGTGTGTGTGGTGTATATGTGTGTGTGTGGAGTGGGTATGAGAGAGATGTATGTATGTGTGTGTGGTGTATATGTTTGTGTGTGTAGTGGGTATGAGAGAGATGTATGTATGTGTGTGTCTGTGTGGTGTATATGTTTGTGTGTGTAGTGGGTATGAGAGAGATGTGTGTGTGTGTGTGTAGTGGGTATGAGAGAGATGTATATATGTGTGTGTGTGTGTGGTGTATATGTGTGTGTGTGGAGTGGGTATGAGAGAGATGTATGTATGTGTGTGTCTGTGTGGTGTATGTGTGTGTGTGGAGTGGGTATGAGAGAGATGTATGTATGTGTGTGTCTGTGTGGTGTATGTGTGTGTGTGTAGTGGGTATGAGAGAGATGTATGTATGTGTGTGTCTGTGTGGTGTGTGTGTGTGGAGTGTGTATGAGAGAGATGTATGTATGTGTGTGTCTGTGTGGTGTATATGTGTGTATGTGTAGTGAGAGATGTATGTGTGTGTCTGTGTGGTGTATATGTGTGTGTGTGTGTAGTGTGTATGAGAGATATGTATGTATGTATGTGTGTGTGGTGTATATTTGTAACAGTGTAGAATAAGTTATGAAATTCCTGCTAAAATAAGTCGCCACCACTAATCTGACATCAGCACTGCAGCCGTTAGGAGTAGGGGATTATGGGATACTCGCGGCAGAAACGTTTGTGTACTGACACAAGTAGGTATTCCTTCCCGCTAATGTGAAATTAAATGAGTGTTAAGTAAACGGTTTTACTTAAGATGAGGTCAATAACGAATCTGTAATTTGTTAAATATAGTAATATACAGGGTTAGAATTAAATGGGCATTAATTCAAGATTATATTTTAAGGTTCGTTATCAAAATACATGATGCTAGTTTGGCTAACTTTAGCTTCATTTTACGGGCAGATCCTGCGTGCTGAGACGAAATAAAAATTAAATGATTGTGGTCGCTACACTTATTGCAGGTAAGCGGTTATATGTGTCTTCTGTTTTTGTCTTATATGGTCACCAGTAAGAGACCAAGAGTTTGAGTCAGCCACAGAGCAAGTGTGATTTATGCTACCTGTGGCTGGAGAAGTTACATTATAATTTGTTATTTTTAACTGTTAGCTACGATTATCCCGATTATGGGATACTCGCGGCAGAAACGTTTGTGTACCATAATTGTGGTCACTACACTTATTGCAGTTACACATCGCAGAGTACTGAGAGCACAGCGGAGATCCCAGACGTCGAACATCCGTAACATATGTGTGTGTGTGTGTGTGTGTGTAGTGGGTATGAAAGAGATGTATCTGTGTGGGGGAGGGGGAGAGACATTCAAAAATAACTGTCACTCTATCTCTGTTTCTCTGAGTGGAGAAGCCTTGTTTAATGTGATTTGCACCCTCCGAACAAACGGTCGTAGTTCTGGACATATTTAACTTATCGCTTAAATGAAGATGTTGTATGAGAGGACCCCTTGCTGATGATGTTGGTGTAATTGTGTGTGGTTTGACCCAATACTGTCTGATTTATGACAAGTTAAACACAGAGGCAAATTGTGAAAAAGCCCGTTCTGATTTTGAGAAATTTAAGTACGAGGCAATGGGGCAGTTTTCTGTGCCTAGGGCCAAACAAATGTATTAGATTAACAATTTATACCAATAAATGTATGTATTACAGATTAACAATTTATAACAATAACAATAAATGTATGTATTACAGATTAACAATTTATAACGATAAATGCATGTATTACAGATTAACACTTCACACCAGTGAATGTTTGTATTTACATCAGAGACCGTATATATAAGTGGACTGGACGACATGAGTGAAAAGTGAAGCCTCCGTGAGTCAGCTGCCCTCTAGTGGCTGGCTGCAGTACAACTTTTAACCCCGCCCATTCCCATGTAAGTGAACAGGCCGGACGAGAAACTTTGAATTTTTATTACACGTAAAATAAGTTTTTTGAGCAATTATATTTTGTCAATTCTATAACACCCCATTGCGTTAGTATCTCTCCTGGTGTTTTTCTCTACGATAAACAGATTTTATAGAAGTTATTAAGTGTTATTTAAAGGGGTGTGGCGAAAAGGTGATTGACAGTTAATAGCTGCGTTGGTTGACATCTAATACCAGATGCTCAAACGTGAACGCGCTCAACATCAAAACTCTCTACAGCAAAACTCTCGACAGCAGTATTAAAACCTTTTACCTTTGTTTATTTTGTAAAACGTCAAAAGTTTCTATACTGGTGGGCGTATCCTAACGAATGTCGGGGCGGAGATACGGTCTCTGGCGGAGATACTGTCCTGCCTACCGGTTCTAATGCGCATGCTCTGGTGGAGATACTGTCCTGCCTACCGGTTCTAATGCGCATGCTCTGGTGGAGATACTGTCCTGTCTACCGGTTCTAATGTGCATGCTCTGGTGGAGATACTGTCCTGCCTACCGGTTCTAATGTGCATGCTCTGGTGGAGATACTGTCCTGCCTACAGGTTCTAATGCGCATGCTCTGGTGGAGATACTGTCCTGCCTACCGGTTCTAATGCGCATGCTCTGGTGGAGATTCTGTCCTGCCTACAGGTTCTAATGCGCATGCTCTGGTGGAGATACTGTCCTGCCTACCGGTTCTAATGCGCATGCTCTGGTGGAGATACTGTCCTGCCTACCGGTTCTAATGCGCATGCTCTGGTGGAGATACTGTCCTGCCTACCGGTTCTAATGCGCATGCTCTGGTGGAGATACTGTCCTGCCTACCGGTTCTAATGCGCATGCTCTGGTGGAGATTCTGTCCTGCCTACCGGTTCTAATGCGCATGCTCTGGTGGAGATACTGTCCTGCCTACCGGTTCTAATGCGCATGCTCTGGTGGAGATACTGTCCTGCCTACCGGTTCTAATGCGCATGCTCTGGTGGAGATACTGTCCTGCCTACCGGTTCTAATGCGCATGCTCTGGTGGAGATACTGTCCTGCCTACAGGTTCTAATGCGCATGCTCTGGTGGAGATACTGTCCTGCCTACCGGTTCTAATGCGCATGCTCTGGTGGAGATACTGTCCTGCCTACCGGTTCTAATGCGCATGCTCTGGTGGAGATATTGTCCTGCCTACCGGTTCTAATGCTCATGCTCTGGTGGAGATTCTGTCCTGCCTACCGGTTCTAATGCGCATGCTCTGGTGGAGATACGGTCTCTGGTGGAGATACTGTCCTGCCTACCGGTTCTAATGCGCATGCTCTGGTGGAGATACTGTCCTGCCTACCGGTTCTAATGCACATGCTCTGGTGGAGATACTGTCCTGCCTACCGGTTCTAATGCGCATGCTCTGGTGGAGATACTGTCCTGCCTACCGGTTCTAATGCGCATGCTCTGGTGGAGATACTGTCCTGCCTACCGGTTCTAATGCGCATGCTCTGGTGGAGATACGGTCTCTGGTGGAGATACTGTCCTGCCTACCGGTTCTAATGCACATGCTCTGGTGGAGATACTGTCCTGCCTACCGGTTCTAATGCGCATGCTCTGGTGGAGATACTGTCCTGCCTACTGGTTCTAATGCACATGCTCTGGTGGAGATACTGTCCTGCCTACCGGTTCTAATGCGCATGCTCTGGTGGAGATACTGTCCTGCCTACCGGTTCTAATGCGCATGCTCTGGCTCCAATTTTCATTTACTGCGCAAGCGCATCCAAGATGGCGGTGTCCGTGCGGCCATCTTGGTGGCTTCAAAAGTTCACAATGGGAGTCAAAGGTGACGTACCGTCCATTATATGTACGGTCTCTGGTTTACATACACTGAGACAAGGAGGCAACAAGAGCCAAGACCAAATCTTCCGGTCCTAGTCAAATCACAAGATTAAATTCCATTTCAATATTTGACCCAACAAAGTAGTTAATGCGGTATACTAAACAGACATAGGTCCCACCAGACAAACACCCTCACATGGGGTACAGGAGAAATCCACTGAATGTGGTCGACTTGTTGGCATCATCCATCAGTTTGTAATTTTTTGGGAGACTTGTGAAAATTACATCTCCTACCTCCAACTCCAATGTGATGCCATTACAGACATACTCATGGTGACCATCGGTGTTATAAGCACCAACATGCATGAGTATTTCGTGGTTCTTGTGCAAATTGATTGCCATGGCAATGGAGTTGAGATAGCTGAGTGCTGTAAATCTGAAATAGTAGAGTCCTTTCACCGGCGCTCTGAACACTCCTGCAGTAAGAACACCAATAACCAGCTCGTTAGTAAAGAACGCCTGTAAACCAGCTCATTAGTAAAGAAAGCCTGTAAACCAGCTCATTAGTAAAGAATGTCTGTAAACATAAACGTATATCAACATGTCACATCAAACTTTCAAGTACCTGTGGCTGAGTTGTACGCATTGCCAACATTAGTGAAGACCTTAGTGTAGAGCAGGTTAGTCTGAGTGTTGAAGGGTCCAACAGCACCTATTGGTCCAGGAAGAGTTGCTGTGAAAGCCACCTTAGGCCTGTCTAGAACCCCAGAAGAACAGGAACACACGCATTGATCAACGAATCAGCACGCACCAATCAATGAATCAGGACAGACGGACTTACTTACATTACGATACAGTATATTTCATTACGTTACATTACATTTCTAAAGGTATTTTTCATCTACCTGTATTTTCTTTCTTCAGATTCTCCACACCGGTCTCAGTGGCCGTTAGTCTGGTCTCCAGCACTGTGAGAACATTAATGATTTAAAGGTGAACATGCATTGCCTCTGTTCTGACCCAGAACACTGACACGTGTGTTGTTCTACCTGAGGCCTTGTTCTTCAGAGCCTCCATCAAGTTCTCAGCAGCTGTGCTTCTGCTGTGTAGGCTGTACAGGTCAGACGTGTGAACTACCAGGACACGGACAGAGAGCCGTGAACACAACACTCCTCAAACCAGGTGTGTCACAATATGAAGTGATACAGAAATAAAATATGGAGTTGATCTGAATCATTGCAGCTCTCCCCTCTCCTCCCCTCTCTCTCTCCTCCCTCTCTCCTCCCTCTCTCTCCTCTCAATCCTCCCTCTCCTCCCCCCTCTCCTCCCTCTCTCTCCTCTCAATCCTCCCTCTCCTCCCCCTCTCTCCTCCCCTCTCTCCCCTCTCCTTCCCTCTCCTTCCCTCTCTCCTTCCCTCTCCCCCTCTCTCCTCCCTCTCCTCCCCCTCTCTCCTCCCTCTCTCTCCTCTCAATCCTCCCTCTCCTCCCCCCTCTCCTCCCTCTCTCTCCTCTCAATCCTCCCTCTCCTCCCCCCTCTCCTCCCTCTCTCTCCTCTCAATCCTCCCTCTCCTCCCCCTCTCTCCTCCCTCTCCTCTCAATCCTCCCTCTCCTCCCCCCTCTCCTCCCTCTCTCTCCTCTCAATCCTCCCTCTCCTCCCCCTCTCTCCTCCCTCTCCTCTCAATCCTCCCTCTCCTCCCCCTCTCTCCCTCCTCCCTCACCTGTTTTTTCCTTCTTCAGGTTTTCCACCTCTCTCTCGCTGACTGCCAGTCTGATCTTCATAGCAGAAAGCTCTGATGCTAGAGCTACAGAGGGAAAAATGAAAACATACCATAGGGGATTACACCACATTTCTACATTACGTCATTACTACATTACTGCCATACTACATTACTTCATTACTGCATTACTACATTACTACCATGCTACATTACTTTGTTACTACATTACTACATTACAACATTACTGCTATACTCCATTACTGCATTACTACCATACTACATTACTTCATTAGTACATTACTGCCATACTACATTACTTAATTACTGCATTACTACATCACTTCCATACTACATTACTGCATTACTACATTACTACCATGCTACATTACTACATTACTGCCATACTACATTGCTTCATTACTGCATTACTACATAACTACCATGCTACATTACTTCATTACTACAATACCACATTACTACATTACTTCATTACTACATTACACCATTGCTCCATTACTACCATAATACATTACTTCATTAGTACATTACTGGCATACTACATAACCATTACTTCATTACTACATTACTGCCATACTACATTACTTAATTACTACATTACTACCATGCTACATTAATTCATTACTAAATTACTACATTACTGCCATACTACATTTCTGCATTACCACATTACTACCATACTACATTACTTCATTACTACATTACTACCATGCTACATTACTTAATTACTAAATTACTACCATACTACATTTTTGCATTACCACATTACTACCATACTACATTACTTCATTATTACTACATTACTGCATTTCTACATTACTGCCATACTACATTACTGCATTTCTACATTACTGCTGTACAACATTACTGCATTTCTGCCTTATTGTGTTTTTTGCAAAATATTAAATTAGTATTATAATAGTATTCAATTAGTGTGTTTCTAGCAAAATGCTTGCAAACCTGTATTCTCACACCTGTGTTTTCATACCTGTGTCCATGTACCTGTGTCCACTTACCTGCATTCTCTTCCTGCAGCTTTGTCTGCAGGGTCTTCAGTTCCACTACCGTGGTTCCTTGCTGACTGACTACACTCTTCAGACTCCTCAGTTCAGCAGAGATGTCGAAGTGAATGAACGGGCTGGATGAAGTATGGCTGTCTGAGCCATGATCGACTGAAGTCCCAGTGTCCCCCGTGCTGTCCTGGAGGAGACACAGCAGCAGCAGGAACGAACCAAGCACTGCGTTGTCCATTTCCACAGAGTGGTCCCTCAGGCCGAGAGACACTTTTAAAGGCAGCTTGGCCCTCGTGCCAAAGGTCGGAACTGCTTATTTTGTTAGTGAAGGTTGTATTGACTCATTTATCTCGAGCAAGTCAATAATGAAACCTCACAGGGGGCATGTTGACTCTGCAGGGCTTACATGGGTTTAACATACTGGGCATTTTTTGTCATTTCTTTTGATGGCACTCAGAAGTGTACAGTGTAAAACTTATCAACATATACAATGATGTGTGTTCCTGCTGATTTCACTGTTCTGGCATGAATTTTATCTTCTTGCATAGTTTTTTTTAATCAGCATAAAGTTAAACAAGAAAGCAAAGACTTGAATGAGATCAATCATACGGGCTGCATGTCGCTTTTGCTCATGGACACGTGGGGAGCATGTGGGGAGAAGTGAAGCTATGGAAAAACATCATGGAACTGTGGCCCTGAATACTGAACGTCACCTCACAGGAGTGCTAAACACCACTAGCTACTGCACTGAGAAGTATGCCACTGTGCCTGGAAGGATAGCATTATTGACTACAAACGGGCACTCACTAAAGCACGCTCAGCATACCTAGCCTCACTGATAGAGAAAAATAAAAACAATCCTAGATTTCTTTTTAATACTATTTCTAAACTTACAAAAAATCAAGCAGGCACAGAACCTCAGATTCCAGTAAACCTCACTAGTAATGTATTTATAGATTTCTTTGATAATAAAATAGAGAATATTAGACAAAATATAAAACCCTTTATTAGCAATACAACTGGTATGTCATCTGGTTTGGTTGATATTGATTTAAATTACATACCGGGAGAAAAACTTGATGCTTTTCATCCACTCCCAAAATCAGAATTAGAGAAAATAATTTCTTCCTTAAATTGTACTACCTGCACACTAGACTCAGTTCCCTCAAAGTTATTAAAAGAGGTATTACCAGCTGTAACTGAACCTCTTCTAACTATAGTTAACTCATCCATTACAATAGGTCACATGCCCAAATCATGTAAATTAGCAGTTATTAAACCTCTGATCAAGAAACCAAATCTTGATCCTACTGTACTATCTAATTATAGACCCATTTCAAACACATCATTTATATCTAAGATCATAGAAAAAGCTGTTGCCCAGCAATTATGCCTATATCTGCATAGAAATAACATATTTTAAAAGTTCCAATCTGGTTTTAGGCCCCATCACTGTACTGAAACAGCATTAGTTAAAGTAACAAATGATCTCCTCCTTGCATCAGATCAAGGCTATGTATCACTGTTAGTGCTTCTTGATCTTAGTGCAGCTTTCGACACAATTGATGATAGGATCTTGCTAGAAAGGTTAGAACGCTGGGTTGGAGTCTCAGGCACAGCCCTCTCATGGTTTCAGTCTTACTTAACAAATCGCTATCAGTTTGTAGAGCTCAATAATATTTCATCCAAACGTACAATGGTTAAATATGGGGTCCCGCAAGGCTCCATCTTAGGACCACTATTATTTACATTATATATGCTACCATTGGGCACAGTTATAAACAAACATGGTGTCAATTTTCACTGCTATGCAGATGACACTCAACTTTACATATCAGCCAAACCTGATGACAAACTCAGTTTAGGAAAATTTGAGGCCTGTGTAAGAGACATTAAATGCTGGATTTCTCTAAACTTCCTCCAAATAAATGAGGACAAAACTGAAGTTCTCCTTGTGGGTCCTAAGGCCGCAAGACAAAAAAAAATTCCAGATCTAATGCTTAATCTTGCAGACTATCCCATTACACCTGGCACAGTAGCCAAAAACCTAGGCATCATACTCGACTCCGACCTATCATTTGATAAATATATAGATAATACTACTAGGATAGCTTTTCTACATCTCCGCAACATTGCCAAATTAAGAAATGCATTATCACAGGATGATGCAGAAAAATTGGTGCACGCCTTTGTTAGCTCTAGACTAGACTACTGCAATTCACTACTGTCAGGATGTTCAAATAGGAATCTAAATAAACTTCAAGTAGTTCAAAATGCCGCAGCTAGAGTTCTGACCAGAACTAGAAAATTTCAGCATATTAGACCAGTCCTATCAGCCCTGCATTGGCTCCCAGTTAAATTTCGTATTGATTTAAAAATTCTATTATTAGCATATAAAGCACTACACGGGCTTGCTCCTGAATACCTCCAGGAACTTATTTCCTACTATGAACCCCCACATCAACTAAGATCACAGGGTGCTGGTCTGTTATTAGTTCCACAAATTAACAAGGTAACAGCAGGGGGAAGAGCCTTTTCTTATAAGGCCCCCCAGATTTGGAATAATCTTCCTAAATGTGTCCGGGACTCTGACACAGTCACAATCTTTAAATCTAGGTTGAAAACCCACTTATTTAGTCTAGCGTTTGATAATTAATATCCCCCTTATATAAAGGTACAGATCCAGGGGTTCATAGACGAAGGGTTTTATGGTAGACTGGGGCGCTGGTGCTGTCATCCTGTCACTGCTCGTGGTCACTCAAGTTTGTTGACAGTGCAGTGGACGGATGCCATTGTCTCAGAATGCCCCCAAGCCTATGTTACCTTCTGGTTCTGCCTTTTTTAGCTAGGCTGTAATAATTTAACTTAGTGCCGGAGTTGCTGCCACACTCCAGAAATGTTTATAATTTTACCTGTCCTGTATATGTCCTCATACAGAGCTAATTTTCCCTGTTTCATTTCTCCACATGGCTGCCCGCCTGCTTGAGGAATAATGAGATGAGGAGAGACAAGCGATCCATCCTGGCCGGCCACCTCCTGCCTAACCGGATGCCTACACCATGATGAACATTATTACATATTTTATATTCGGTCTAAATGGACATTATTGCATCTTTTACATTCTGTCTACATTCTGTCTATATTGTTGTTGTTGTCATGGTGACCGGTGTCGGCCAGAGGAGGATGGGCTCCCCCCCTGAGTCTTGGTTCCTCTCAAGGTTTCTTCCTCATGCAAAAAACTATGGAGTTTTTGTGCTTTGTGACAACAACTGTTGTATAAAGCGCTATATAAATAAAATTTGATTGATTGACTACCTTAGGGACTTTCACAGGAGTGCTAAACACCACTAGTACAATATCTATCATGCTGCTGACCAGCTGTGGGGTTTCCTACCTATAGGGTCAGGAGATATATTATGATAAAGAAAATAATATAATAAAATGTAACTTTATTATATCTATCTATCTAGCTATATATCTATCTATCTTAGATACATTATATATAAACATTTTAAGAAATTGAATGACACATGATTTGAATGAAATTAATCATTTAATAGATACATTATCATACAGGTACAAAAGACCAGGAGTAAAAAAGTGTAATGGTCTCGTGCTGATGTACACTGCCGTGTGTTGACCCTCGTGAGGGAGGTCACACTGCCGTGTGTTGACCCTCGTGAGGGAGGTCACACTGCCGTGTGTTGACCCTCGTGAGGGAGGGCACACTGCCGTGTGTTGACCCTCGTGAGGGAGGGCACACTGCCGTGTGTTGACCCTCGTGAGGGAGGTCACACTGCCGTGTGTTGACCCTCGTGAGGGAGGTCACACTGCCGTGTGTTGACCCTCGTGAGGGAGGCCACACTGCAGTGTGTTGACCCTCGTGAGGGAGGCCACACGGCAGTGTGTTGACCCTCGTGAGGGAGGTCACACTGCAGTGTGTTGACCCTCGTGAGGGAGGCCACACTGCCGTGTGTTGACCCTCGTGAGGGAGGCCAGCACCGCCACATTCGGCCGTGATCCACAGGATATTCTGGAACGTCAGCACCGCACACCAGCGCTCACAGCAGGTCACATCCACAACTCCACCTCCCTCAGTACCACTTACATTGCTGAATACGTTACACAATGTAGCTAAGAAGTCGTTCTTATTCACAAATATATGAGTATTTATATATTCTCTTATCCTAAAGAATAATACCAAATGTAATACTGCAGGTCCAGAGGTAATTTCCATCAGCTCTAGAAGCTGCAGTAAACAGCTCCAGAATCCTTTAGGCTGATCAAGGACGTTCTGCCCAAATCAGATCTGCTCCCATGCTAAACAAATATGAGTGTCCAGGAGTGTTGCTTGTTCAGCCTTTAAAGGAAACTACTGAGGGACAGAGCAGGGCGCCCTCTGCAGGTGCAATTCACTTATTGCAAGACTGCCTCATAGTTCTTGCATGCAGCCACGTTTCACATAGCAACTCACAGGTTTGGTGGGTCCGAGACAACCAACAGGCCCACTGAAGCGTCGAGTCTCAGTGATCCACTCCCACTGAAGCATCAGGTCTCAGTGATCCACTCCCACTGAAGCATCAGGTGTCAGTGATCCACTCCCACTGAAGCATCAGGTCTCAGTGATCCACTCCCACTGAAGCATCAGGTCTCAGTGATCCACTCCCACTGAAGCATCAGGTCTCAGTGATCCACTCCCACTGAAGCGTCGGGTCTCAGTGATCCACTCCCACTGAAGCATCAGGTCTCAGTGATCCACTCCCACTGAAGCGTCGGGTCTCAGTGATCCACTCCCACTGAAGCGTCGGGTCTCGAAACCCAAGTGCAGTCACATGATGGTTCTTAAACTTTCCCTGACTGGTTACAGATCCATGAAATTCAAAGTGGAAATCAAGCTTTCTATTGGTTAATGTGGCATGTATGAGTTCTTCATTTTGTCAACAGGAAGTGAAAGGAACAGTGGGGAAGAGGTGCACATCCTTAAAAGGTAGAGGATGAGGCCCCTCATGTGAGCTGTGTGTGTGTGTGTGTGTGTGAGTACACGTGGGTGTGTGGGAGTGTGTGTGAAAACATCTCCATAAATAAAGGTCCATGGAAAGATAGGCAGATATACATGATATCAATGGAGTGTGGATGTGTGTGGCTGTAGGTGTGTGTGGGTGTAGGTGTGGGTGTTAGTTATTAGTCTGTGTGGGACAGGATGTGTCAAGGTCTCTGTGGATCCCCTCAGGTTGAGGTAGATTCGTTCTGGAATATTCTTCATACCATTCCTAGAAAAATAAAATTAACATTTACACACTGCAATATTACAAACACCACCCAGACACCACTATATCAGAAACACCACCCAGACACAGCTATCTTAGAAACACCACCCAGACACAACTATATTACAAACACCACCCAGATCCCCGCTATATTACAAACACCACCCAAACACTGCCATCTTAGAAACACCACCCAGACACCGCAATATTACAAACACCACCCAGACACCGCAATATTACAAACACCACCCACACTATCTTAGAAACTAGGGATGCACCGAAAATTCGGCCACCGAAAATACTTTCATCACCGAAACAACACGGCCGAAACAATGTGCTGTGATGACGCAAGCAAAAATCGCCTGCACGTGTTTATTTGGATAAAGGCTAGCAAAAACGTTTTCCAGTGATGGCGCCAAGGCAAAGGACATTACACCAAAAATTATGGAATTCGTTGCCTTAGACGATCAGCCGTTCTCTGTCGTAGAGGATGTGGGATTTCGTAGGCTAATAGAGCACATTGAGCCCCGTTATGTTTTGCCGAGCAGACGACATTTCTCAGAAGTGTGTTTACCTGAGCTGTTTAATGTTGTTGCAACTCACGTCACGTTTTTATGAGAGAATTTATATTTATCTTTCAGGCCAGTCAGTTATTATTAAATTTAACTCGTATAAAATACATATATTTATCCTCTCAGATAAAAACGGTCTGCAAGCGAGTTAAATTTAATTAGTGGTCGGCCGTTGTCAGCGGTATCGCCGTTAACGGCCCACCACTAATTTTACTTTATAATATGCATTACTGTAATGTCAGTGCTAAATAAATATTTTCAAATCAAATTTTGTAGTTGATTTATTCTTTGAATAGCAATGCCTTGATTTTAGTGAGGTTAGCCATAAATCCAATGTTACTAATAATTGGCATAATGTATTTCGGTGTTCCGGTTTTCGGCTTTCGGCCTTGGTTTCCTCATTTTCGGTTTTCGGTTTCGGCTAAGAATTTTCATTTCGGTGCATCCCTGTTAGAAACACCATCAGACACCACTATATTACAAACACCACTCACACTGCTATCTTAGAAACACCACTGCTATACATCATCATACCTGTATCCCAGTGATTACATCATAACCGTATCCCAGTGATTACATCATAACCGCATCCCAGAGATTACCTGTATTTCTTCTTCGTACATCTTCATGCTCAAATCACTTTTAGTTCGTGACCTCCGACCCATGAAAACTAAACTAGAGTGCTACAATCAGAAGAAAAAATATTTTTTAGCAAAGCAGGAAATGTGTGTCACTAAACTCTACAAAAACCAGACCCAAACCAAGCTATGTGTGGCAGTGAAGAGGTGTGTCTCTCACCCTATTCCTCTCCATGGTGACACACATTTCCTGTAGAGAGCTCAGGTTCGTCCCAACAAGTGTGTGTCTGTACAGATCCAACGTGTGCAAAGCTTCAGCCTGGTGGACCTCTGTCTCAAACACCACACCCTTCTCATCTACCACACACACACACACAACAGTCCACACACACACAAATGTTATCATTCTGTCCCATTAAAATGTTTCTATAAACCGTGACTCTGGTGCTGAAGGGATCTCTGTGCAGTTATGGATTTATTCAGAACCTTCCGGATCGTCCAGAACTTCTCGGTTCTTCCGACTGTAGTTCATCCGGAACACAAAGGCATCGAGGATGAAGGCTACAATTATTGTCATGACAACCTGAAACAAACATCAGGTGCAAATAAAATATATATATATTTTATATATAAACATATACGTATATATAAACATATACACATTCTGCATAAACATACTGCACACACACCATGGTGACGATGTAGAAGGTCATAAAGTAGAGACGGCTCCAGTGGCTTGTTTGTGATGTCACTCCCTCCTGTAAAATAAACACAATATTGCTTCATGTTGCAGAAACACTAAAATATTATTTAGGTTCATTAACTATACCATGATCAGCTGTTCTACTCTACACGCACACACACACACACACACACCCCAACATACTCAGACACACACACACACACACCAACATACCCACTCATACACCAACATACTCAGACACACACACACCAACATACCCAAACATACACCAACATACTCAGACACACACACACACACACACACACACACACACACACACACACACACACACACGCAGCAGAAGTCATTTAGAGCAGTCTGACTCTTACCATGGTGATGTACCAGTTATTCACCACAGTCAGCTCAAACAGCGTCACTGCAGAAGTTAACAACAGTCAACTCAAAACGCACTGTCAAAAACGTATGCATGTGTGTGCGTGCATGAGTGTGTGTGTGTGAGAATGTTGCTTTGTGTTGGTATTGTGTGAATGTGTATGTACAGTGTGTTTGTATTGTGTGAATGTGTATGTACAGTGTGTTTGTATTTGTGTATACATGCATGTGTTTTTATTGCTTGTGTGTTATATTGTGTTTTTATTTGTGTGTGTATTGTGTGAATGTTATATTGTGTGTTTGTATTTGTGTGTGTATTGTGTGAGTGTTATATTGTGTGTGTGTGTGTGTGTGTGTGTGTGTGTGTATTGTGAGTGTGTTATATTGTGTTTGTATTTGTGTGTATTGTGAGAGTGATCATATACTGTGTGCTATGTGTTTTGTATTGTGTGTATTATCTGTTTGTATTATTTGCAGGTGTACAAACCAAAACTGTTGAGAATGTTGTTGAAGTTGTTTAGATAGTAATAACCCTCCTCCAGGACCGTTTGGTTGCCAATAGTTACATTTACTTGCCGATACGAATCTGCAACTGTGCTGGTACTGAGAGCAAGCAAAGATGTTATTATCATAACATCCAACCATTACTGTAACATAAGTAGTTTAAATAGAATTCTACTTGTAGTATCTATCATACATTAACGGTGTGTAGTGTCATTATCATATACTAACTGTGTGCAGTGTCTATCATACATTAACGGTGTGTAGTCTCATTATCATATACTAGCTGTGTGCAGTGTTCATTATCATATACTAACTGTGTGTAGTGTCGTTATCATATATTAACTCTGTGTAGTGTCATTATCTTATAATAACTGTAGTGTCATTATCATCTATTAACTCTGTAGTGTCATTATCATCTATTAACCCTGTAGTGTCATTATCATCTATTAACCCTGTAGTGTCATTATCATATATTAGCTCTGTGTAGTGTCATTAACATATACTAACTGTGTAGTGTCATTATCATATATTAGCTCTGTGTAGTGTCATTAACATATACTAACTGTGTGTAGTGTCGTTATCATATATTAACTCTGTGTAGTGTCATTATCTTATAATAACTGTAGTGTCATTATCATCTATTAACTCTGTAGTGTCATTATCATCTATTAACCCTGTAGTGTCATTATCATCTATTAACCCTGTAGTGTCATTATCATATATTAGCTCTGTGTAGTGTCATTAACATATACTAACTGTGTAGTGTCATTATCATATATTAGCTCTGTGTAGTGTCATTAACATATACTAACTGTGTAGTGTCGTTATCATATATTAACTCTGTGTAGTGTCATTAACACATACTAACTGTGTAGTGTCGTTATCATATATTAACTCTGTGTAGTGTCATTAACATATACTAACTGTGTAGTGTCCATCATATATTGTGTGAACGTACTTGCAGCAGTTGGGATAAATGACGTCAGCAAAAAATTCCATTCCAACAATGGCAAAAGAGTAGTAGAAAATAATGAGAGTTAAACCTAGACTGGATTTATGACAAAGGAGGGAGGGAGAGAGAGAGAGAGAGAGAGAGAGAGGGAGAGAGAGAGAGAGAGGGAGACAGAGAGAGGGAGAGAGAGGGAGAGAGAGATGAAAAAGAAAAAGACCATTATTTATCATTTGCAGTAAATATTCTAGTACTGAAATAAGAACGTTCTCAAGGTTACACTGCCCCCACCTGGCCATGCGTGGCAGGAGCTCAAACATGGTGTCCAGCACATTTCGATAACGTTGTTTGATTTTAAACAGGCTGGATGGCAAAGGAAAATAGGAAAGAAATGTTTACATTTAATATTTACATTAATATTTAAATGTTAATATACAGATAATATGTTTACAATTGTACCATTAACATTTCCTTGGTATGATACAAACCTGTTATTATTGTTATTATTAATACTATAATAAAGGCCAACAAAACAGCTCAGACATAAGCAAACGCTTAGGAACACACCGAAGGAGCTGCAGGGGTCTCAGTACCACAATGAAGTAGAAAGGCTCCATGTCAAAGGCCAGAGCAATCAATCCCAGAAAGGCAAAGACGGTCACAGAGAAATCAAACCTTGAAAGAAGGAACCAGAAGAGTCAGGGAGTGTGTGTGTGTGTGTGTGTGTGTGTGTGTGTGTGAGTGAGAGAGAGAGAGAGTGTGTGTGTGTGTGTGAGAGAGATAGTGTGTTTGTGAATGTGTGTGTGTGTGTGTGTGTGTGTGTGTGTGTGTGTGTGTGTGTGTGTGTGTGTGTGTGTGTGTGTGTGTGTGAGTGAGAGAGAGAGAGAGTGTGTGTGTGTGTGAGAGAGATAGTGTGTTTGTGAATGTGTGTGTGTGTGTGTGTGTGTGTGTGTGTGTGTGTGTGAGAGAGAGAGTGTGTTTGTGAATGTGTGAATGTGTGTGTATATGTACGTACGTGCGTGTGTGTGTGTGTATGTGTCTGTGTATGTGTGTGTTCTTACAGGTTCCATCCAGAACTGAAGTATGCCACAGGCCCCAGGCCACTGACCTTTAGCAGAACCTCCACACCATAAACTTCACCGGGAAAAGACAGAAGTAGATGAGCACACACACTTCACCCCAACACACACACACACACACACACACACACACACACACACACACACACACTTCACCCCAACACACACACACACACTTCACCCCAACACACACACACACTTCACCCCAACACACACACGGCATGTGGCATCTCTGCAACACGCTGTTTACGCTCACTATGGTGAGCTGATGAAAATGCAGTAATGGTCCAGTGTAATAAATGGTCAAACATACTTGTGAGAAAGATGATGTAACTCCATGGAACAAAACTGGACCAGGAGAAACCACCTGAGAACACACACACACACGAATGCACACGCACACACGTGTACACACACATGAATGCACACGCACACACGTGTGCCATGCACAAAAACAGTTCCTGAAATTTCAAAATGGTAAAAATAAACACACACACACACACACACGCACGCACACACCCCCATACACACCCACACGATTCCAGGGATCTTACTGTTTAACATGTTGGTCTCCACCAGAATCCAGACTCCATTGACAGCAACAACAATATCTGCACAGAAAATTTAAACATTTCCCCATCTGTCTACATCTCATTACCTCAACATGAAGAACAAGGCTGATCACACACACACATACGTGACACACACACATACGTGACACACACACACACACACACTGGATCAGAAATTTGGATCCAGTTCATAAATGAAAATGTGCAAACCTTGAATGTAACAAAGTTATCAATGATTAATGTATTTGATGAATACAAATGTTTGATTCATATTCTTGACTCTGTATGTTCAGTCAGTGCGTAAAGTTTATCAGGTTTACATTTGGACTGTGTAGGGTTTGTTACATCTGGAAGGAATGTGGAACTTACACATTGTATACTGAAAAGCTTTGGATTTCACCACAAGGTTGATCCCTGTGGGGGAAAAGAAAAATAACACTTATTCCAAAGCTGCCCAGAGTTTCCAGGGGAGTCTGGACCAGGGGAGTCTGGACCAGGGGAGTCGGGCTGATCTGGGGCTGCAGTACAAATACAAGGGAACTGTACAGAGCCGGAGTGGCTAATCGGGAGATTCGGGAGGATTCCCGATGGGCCGGCTCATGTCAATCTCTAGTTTGGGCCGATTGGGAGGGAAAAATAATTTTGGGCCGGATTTGGGCATGAAACTCCTGGGCTGAAAAAGTGTCCCACTCCGGCCCTGGAACTGTACCTTTAAAAATGAGGAAGGCCGTATGAGGAAGATCATCAAACCAGTACTCGCCACTCCGCCGTGCCTGTCACACACACACACACACACACACACACACACACACACACACACACACACACACACACACACACACACACACGCACACGCACACACACGCACACGCACACAAACAGATGTTCCACTTTCAGAAACTTTCAGAGAAATGCTCTGTGTTCAGTTATTTTTGTCTTTGTGGAAATGAAGTTCATTTGTGGAAATGAGACCCTACAAAACAAACCCCTGAAATGATTAAAGCAAACTACTGAAATGATCCAGCAGTCCTGATTCACATGCAGCATGTGCTACGTATGTGCGCTGGCATTTTGAGCTCCAGCGTCACCCTGCCCCTCACATCATGTGTCTTCAAAATGAACCCTGTGACTACGCCCTGGGGCTGGGCGATATGGCCAAAAATGTTATCACGATACTTATATCGATATAAATACCTATATCGATCTAAATAATAATTATGTTAGAAAACTTTTTAACAGTCAAAGCTTTTAAAGAATGTCCTTCTAAGAAATGCAGACTGAATATGTATATGAAGAATATGCTAATTACCTGTCAAACACTTTTAGGGGATTTATTTGTATGGGGTAAAAGTCACCACTATTGTTTTGGAGGTTGGACACTGTTGGATAATATCTGAATGTACTTTTACACTTTCTGTGCAATACACTGGGTGGATAATACTTTTTCAAATGGTAAAACAATTTTGCAGTGTTTCCAGACTTTGCTTGCACTGCATGTCAGCATATTTTGTATTCTAGGCTTAATGGCACTTGATTTATCACAATACAAGTCAAGACTGTATCCATCACACAGCACTGTTATGCACAAAACGTAAAATAGAATTGAGTACGACAGTCCTAGTTAAAACAGACCTAACCCTGACAGTCCTAATAAAAACAGACCTAACCCTGACAGTCCTAATAAAAACAGACCTAACCCTAACAGTCCTAATAAAAATAGACCTAACCCTAACAGTCCTAATTCAAACAGACCCAACCCTGACCGTCCTAGTTAAAACAGACCTAACCCTGACAGTCCTAGTTAAAACAGACCTAACCCTGACAGTCCTAATAAAAACAGACCTAACCCTGACAGTCCTAATTCAAAACAGACCTAACCCTGACAGTCCTGGTTAAAACAGACATAACCCTGACAGTCCTGGTTAAAACAGACCTAACCCTGACAGTCCTAATAAAAATAGACCTAACCCTGACAGTCCTGGTTAAAACAGACCTAATCCTGACAGGATCTCAGTGGAATGTTCTGGAGTGTAGGGGACAGAACAGAACGTACCCGCCATTTCAGACCCATCACCTCATACATCCTGTAAAAGTCCTGGAGGCTGAAATAAAAACAATATTTTCAAGTATTATTCTAGTTTGACTCTGTGTGTGTGTGTGTGTGTGTGTGTGTGTGTGTGTGTGTGTACCTGAGCATTGTTGTTCCTGACTGGTTGAGAGCTTTAAAGGTCAGGAAGCGATCACGCGCACTCATTCGTGGACGATAGAACCGCAGCAGACCATCAAACTGCTTCAGAGAAATGCCATCAGGCCTCTAAACACACACACACACACACACACACACACACACACACACACACGTGTACAAATACACGCACACGTGTGTACGTGACACACACACACACAAACACACAAATGAACACACAAATGAACACACAAACACACAACGAAAAACTGTGGAAAACTAAGCCCAGTCCAAAGTCAGTTATTGACATGCATCTGTGTGCGTGTGTGTGAGCGTGTGTCTGTGTGTGGGCATGTGTGTCTGTGTGTGTGAGCATGTGTGTGTGTGTGTGTGTGTGTGTGTGTGTGTGTGTGTGTGAGTACGTGTGCGAGCGTGTGTATGTGAGCATGTGTGTGAGCATGTGTGTGTGTGCGCATGTGTGTGTGCATGTTTGTCAGAGTGTGTGAATGTGTGTCAGCGTGTGTGAGCATGTATGTGAGTGTGTGTGTGTGTGTGTATGTTTGTGTGTGTGTGTATATATTTGTGTGTGCACGTGTGAGCATGTGTGTCTGTGTGTGAGTATGTGTGTCAGCGTGTGTGTGTGCATATGTGTGTGCGTACATGTGTGTGTGTGCATACGTGTGTGTGTGTGTGTGTGTGTGTGTGTGTGCATACGTGTGTGTGTGTGTGTGTATTTGTGTGTGCACGTGTGAGCATGTGTGTCTGTGTGTGAGTATATGTGTCAGCATGTGTGTGTGCATACGTGTGTGTGCACGCGTACGTGTGTGTGTGCATACGTGTGTGTGCACGCGTACGTGTGTGTGTGCATACGTGTGTGTGCACGCGTACGTGTGTGTGTGCATACGTGTGTGCGTACGTGTGTGCATACGTGCGTACGTGTGTGCATACGTGTGTGCATACGTGTGTGCATACGTGCGTACGTGTGTGTGCGTACGCGTGTACGTGTGTGTACGCATACGTGTGTGTGTGTGCGCATGTACGTGTGTGTGTGTGTGTATGTGTGAGAGCGTGTGTGTGTGTGAGCTTGTGTGTGTGTGTGTGAGCGTGTGTGTGTGTGTGTACGTGTGTGTGTGTGTGTGTGTGTACGTGTGTGTGAGAGCGTGTGTGTGTGTGTATGTATGTGTGTGTGTGTGTACGTGTTTATGTATGTGTGTGTGTTTGTGAGCGTGTGTATGTGTGTGTGTGTACGTGTGTGTGTGTGTGAGCGTGTGTGTGTGTACGTGTGTGTGTGTGTGTGTATGTATGTGTGTGTGTGTGTGTGAGCGTGTGTGTGTGTATGTATGTGTGTGTGTGTGAGCGTGTGTGTGTGTGTACGTGTGTGTGTGTACGTGTGTGTGTGTGTGTGTACGTACGTGTGTGTGTGTGTACGTACGTACGTGTGTGTGTGTGTGTACGCGTGTGTGTGTACGTGTGTGTGTGTACGTGTGTGTGTGTGTGTGTGTGTATGTGTACGTGTGTGTGTGTGTACATGTGTGTGTGTGTGTGTGTGTGTGTGTGTGTGTGTATGTGTGTGTGTGTGTATGTGTACGTGTGTGTGTGTGTGTGTGTGTGTGTATGTGTACGTGTGTGTGTACGTGTGTGTGTATGTGTATGTGTGTGTGTGTGTGTGTATGTGTACGTGTGTGTGTCTATATGGTTTACAAAGACTAAAAACAAGGTTACTGACCAGCCTTACAAGGACACCCAGGTATACAAGGACATCCCAAGTGTCCTTGTAATTCCGAGAGCATGAATGTTGTTTTCTGACTTAAATAAATCAAATCAAATCAAATCAAATATATTTGTATAGCGCTTTTCACAACACATGTTGTCACAAAGCGCTTTACAGGATTAAGAATCCCCAAGAGATTTTTGGAGTTTCCAAAAAATGTCCTTTTATACCACAATGTGTATGTGTGTTACAATGATGTCCTCTGAAACCAATGAATGGTATAGAAGTATTACACAATTTGGCGGGAATTTTTACAACATTTCCCGCGAAACAATGTAACCAATTTCCTCGCGGAACGAAGGCATAATTTTTTCCCGTGAAAGAGGAGGATTTTCACAGAGGCAGGATCTTCACGGAGGGGCAGGATCACAGAATTTAAAAGTAAGTAATTTGTTTGTATTATTTCCTATATTTCATGCCATGTGGGGAATACACATATTTGTCATATTGGGCCATTCACATGACGTCTGACGTTTAATATATGTTTACGATGACAAAACAAGCATTCATTCAAAACAATTAAAATCATAAAAACAGGTACGGTGACAGATAAACTCGCACTCTCATAAGCAGCTGTGATCATCGCTGTGCGTGTGGCGGTGTGGTCTGTCGCTGACTCGTTAAAGGAGAGAACGGGCCTCTACGCCTCCATGCTAATGTTATATTGGAAATTCCGTAGGGTCGCTAGCGGAAATTAGCATTATAATCGCGTTGCTAATTTGGTTTCTAAAACATCACGTACAGCATACTTTCTCATGTAGGAGCATCAAAGCACTGATAAATGTTTGTGATCTAAACAGCAGGCTAGAGCTACTCATTCTATATTATGTTTTGTACTGTGCTGGTGTGAATAGCTAAGAAATTATATGGCACAATTAGCTTGATGCTAATGTTATATTGGAAATCCCATAGGATCGCTAGCGGAAATTAGCATTATAATCGCGTTGCTAATTTGCTTTCTAAAACATCACGTATAGCATACTTTCTCATGTAGAAGCATCAAAGCACTGATAAATGTTTGTGATCTAAACAGCAGGCTAGAGCTACTCATTCTATATTGTGTTTTGTACTGTGCTGGTGTGAATAGCTAAGAAATTATATGGCACAATTAGCTTGATGCTAATTTTATATTGGAAATCCCATAGGGTCGCTAGCGGAAATTAGCATTATGATCGCGTTGCTAATTTGCTTTCTAAAACATCACGCAGGGTTGCCAACTCTCACGCATTGAGCGTGAGACACACGCATTTGACCGTTTTCACACGCTCTCACGCCACACTTCCGATATCTCACGCCGGAAAAAAATATCCAGTTTATTTATCTCACTCCAAGCGAACGTCAAAAGTTGGCAACCCTGCATCACGTACAGCATATTTTCTCATGTAGAAGCATCAAAGCACTGTTTCTGCTTCTATCATGAATCTGAAGAACACACCCACGGCAGCTCATACTACCTGAACATACCCCTAACTGAAAAGAAAGAAATCTATCTATCTATCTATCTATCTATCTATCTATCTATCTATCTATCTTGGTATTTGTCCTTAATTCTGTATATGTGTACATTTAGTTATGGTTTAAAGGGACATGATTTCTGTTTCAGGCCTCAATTATTTAGTGTATTGGTATTTGTTCATAATTCTGTATGTGTACATTTAGTTATGGTTTAAAAGGACATGATTTCTATATTGGGTCATGTATTTAGTGTCTTGCTGTTGGTTATGACTGACATCTTTGTACATTTATATATGGTTCACAGGGGATGATAGTAGCTATATCGTGACAACTATTTAGTGTCTTGGTATTTGTCCTTAATTGTGTATATGTGTACATTTAGTTATGGTTTAAAGGGACATGATTTCTGTTTCAGGACTCAAGTATTTTGTGTATTGGTATTTGTTTCTGATTCTCTATAATATGTGTACATTTAGTCATGGTTTAAAGGGACATGATTTCTGTTTCAGGCCTCAATTATTTAGTGTATTGGTATTTGTTCATGATTCTGTATGTGTACATTTAGTTATGGTTTAAAGGGACATGATTTCTATTTCAGGACTCAAGTATTTAGTGCCTTGCTGTTGGTTATGACTGACATCATTGTGCATTTATATATGGTTCACAGGGGATGATAGTAGCTATATCGTGACAACTATTTAGTGTCTTGGTATTTGTCCTTAATTGTGTATATGTGTACATTTAGTTATGGTTTAAAGGGGCATGATTTCTGTTTCAGGACTCAAGTATTTTGTGTATTGGTATTTGTTTCTGATTCTCTATAATATGTGTACATTTAGTCATGGTTTAAAGGGACATGATTTCTGTTTCAGGCCTCAATTATTTAGTGTATTGGTAATTGTTCATGATTCTGTATGTGTACATTTAGTTATGGTTTAAAGGGACATGATTTCTGTTTCAGGCCTCAATTATTTAGTGTATTGGTAATTGTTCATGATTCTGTATGTGTACATTTAGTTATGGTTTAAAGGGACATGATTTCTGTTTCAGGCCTCAATTATTTAGTGTATTGGTAATTGTTCATGATTCTGTATGTGTACATTTAGTTATGGTTTAAAGGGACATGATTTCTGTTTCAGGCCTCAATTATTTAGTGTATTGGTAATTGTTCATGATTCTGTATGTGTACATTTAGTTATGGTTTAAAGGGACATGATTTCTGTTTCAGGCCTCAATTATTTAGTGTATTGGTAATTGTTCATGATTCTGTATGTGTACATTTAGTTATGGTTTAAAGGGACATGATTTCTGTTTCAGGCCTCAATTATTTAGTGTATTGGTAATTGTTCATGATTCTGTATGTGTACATTTAGTTATGGTTTAAAGGGACATGATTTCTGTTTCAGGCCTCAATTATTTAGTGTATTGGTATTTGTTCATAATTCTGTATGTGTACATTTAGTTATGGTTTAAAAGGACATGATTTCTATATCGGGTTGTAGGAGTGCTCAGATGTGTTCCTGTGGGGGATGCAGGATCTGGTGTTCTTCCATAAAACCATGGGGGGCAACAAATGGTGGTTTACCTCAAGAGGTTCCCAGAGCAATGGGATAAAACTGACCATTTGTATTTTAGTTATGTCAGTATGTTTGTGTGGCATGTTTAGTCTTATTTTGCAGCTTGTTGTGTACTGGGTAAAGGTTATGCTAACAGGATAAGAGTTCCATCACTCCCTGATAAGGTTTGTAGACTTCACCCCAAAGGGGACAGTCCTGTATGGAATGCACACTGTATGCAAATGTACTCTGATGTCTTTACCAGCAACCTGATTCCCATTGGTTAACCTGGTTTTTGTGACTGCTGTCCCTTTGAGATGCTGGGGGGATATAAAAAGAGAAGTTTGTGGGTGCAGGGCTCTCTTTTTTCATCTGGGCTCTTCTTTTCATCTGGGCTCTCTTTTTTGCTTCCTTTGGGGTCCTTCTCCGTGAGGCAGCCTGCACCGGTTGGTATCTCTGTTTCCATTAGGTATTATTGTTACTTTAATCTAGTATGGTTGTTATTGTTTTATATTTTGTTGGTTATTGAATAAATCTGGTTAATTGTGTAGCCACGGCCTTCCTTGATTATAGCTATACTGGGCCAGATGAGCTCATTATTAGTATCAGTTAAAAGGTAAATCAATGCTAATGCCAATTCCCTCTAAAGTATCCCATCTGCTACGCATGTTTATGATAAACCTCTGACAAAGCAGGCTATTGTTTATAGCAAGGTACTTTATAAAGTTGGTTAGGTATATTCTATAACTTGTACTGATCTATTTGAGAAGTGAGTTCTTTTAGATTCTTACCAACTATAATTTGGAGTCAGATATTTAAGTTTTATGCACGTCAATCCTTCTTCTGCACCTATTTCCGTCCTTGGTTGTAGGCAAGCAGGTAGGTTAGTTATATCTCATAACTATAACCCCTACAGGGTCATGTATTTAGTGTCTTGCTGTTGGTTATGACTGACATCTTTGTACATTTATATATGGTTCACAGGGGATGATAGTAGCTATATCGTGACAACTATTTAGTGTCTTGGTATTTGTCCTTAATTGTGTATATGTGTACATTTAGTTATGGTTTAAAGGGACATGATTTCTGTTTCAGGCCTCAATTATTTAGTGTATTGGTATTTGTTCATGATTCTGTATGTGTACATAAATGTACAAAGATGGCAGACATAATCAAACAGCAAGACACTAAATACATGATTCGATATAGAAATCATGTCCCTTTAAACCATGACTAAATGTATACATATTATAGAGAATCAGGAACAAATAGCAATACACAAAATACTTGAGTCCTGAAATAGAAATCATGTCCCTTTACAGTTTTTGACGACTGCTAAGCTGCGTTTGTCCAA
The DNA here is from genome assembly GCF_052324685.1 of Brachyhypopomus gauderio. Lineage (NCBI taxonomy): Eukaryota > Metazoa > Chordata > Actinopteri > Gymnotiformes > Hypopomidae > Brachyhypopomus > Brachyhypopomus gauderio. The sequence goes on from NW_027506901.1 coordinate 131,749, forward strand.
TCTGTAGTCACATTTTCAAAACTCCAAACACAGTGAACACAACAGCAGTTTTCAGTGGCTATACTATTAGTTCAATTCATGTTGTTATGGCACAAAATGCAGTCATTTTACATGTTTTTATAATGCTTAAATTTTCTATACACACAAGGTTATCCAATAACAAAATTCTGGATTGTTTTTGTCTTATTTACAATTGCTTGTCCACAGCATGCCAAAAATGAAAACCTAAGGTTCAAAACCTTAAATACTGTATAAAATGCCAAGTTCTGCAAAAACAAAGGCAGCTGAAAAGTTATTACTGTTGTACACATTTTTTGCACATATAGATCAATGAAATAAAATGAAGTACAGTAATGTACCGGGTCAGAGAGGAGCAAATATAACGATTTGTCCTGCAATCTCAAGTGCTGGTTTGGTCCTTCACAAATGCCAGATTGGTCCCTATAACAGTGACCACCTTCTTTGATTTTTGAATGAACTCTACCAACAACTGGTTCCAGAAGCAGAAATGGAACAGGTGGGAGGAAACACCAGGACATTTGTGATGGGACAATGTAGCATTCTCATGTCATCACAAACTGGTTTATAGACCATCCAAGAGTGATGTCCCTTTTCCTCCCGCCCTACTCGCCTTTCCTCAACCCCACTAAGGAACTTTTTTCAGTCTGGAGGTGGAAGGCGTATGATCATCGGCCCCATGACCAAATGTCCCTCCTGGATGCAATAGATCCCGGCTGCAGAGACATTTCAGCTGAAGACTGCCAGGGGTGAATAAGAAATACCAAGCTTTTCTTTCCCAGGTCCATGGCAAGGGCCAACATCAGATGTGATGTGGATGAAAACATGTGGCCAACTGCTGAAGGCCGTTTAGATTAGACCTAACAAGACTGTTCAGTTGTATATTCTGTTTTCCCCCTTGTGTGGCTTTTTTTGTATATGTGTATTTTTACACATATGGGACCATGGCTAATTATGTTTACAATTACGATAATTATTTTTTGGGTTAGGCCACAATTTACAGTAATGTCCCTAATACAGTAAAATATACCCTTTACTGCAAAACTGTTACTGACTCCTTTTTTGTCTAATCTACATTCCATATAGTACCTAACAGTAAATATCACTCATTGTGTAGACAGTATGTTACCAAAAATGCACACATTTGAAAAAAAAGTCCAAATGAAGCAGATTACAGTAAAAATGAACTGACTAAGAAAACAACAGAAGTTACTGTAAAATGTCTGTTGTTTGCTGGGAGAGGGTAAAACATTACATGTAATACTGTTTCTGTATTGCCATCAAATGTTAGTTTTTTTACAGTGGTTGTGCAGTGATTGACTATGTTCATCTCGAAAAGAGAATATGTGCTAGTGTTTGAAAGAATGATTGGATACTGAACCAGGTTCAGGTGTTTTAACAAAGTTGTTTGCATTGTGAAATGCAGAGTTGTTATTTAGTTAAGAAAATGCGCTTTTGAACACGATATTTACTATTTGGCTATTTGTGTGAGGTCAATGTGTTGCTGTGTTTAGAGTTTTGACAATGTATCACAAGTATTTGGAAACGCATGTTAGCAGTCGTCAAAAACTGTAAATCATAACTAAATGTACACATACAGAATCATGAACAAATACCAATACACTAAATACTTGAGTCCTGAAACAGAAGGGCTGTTAGAACAAAAAGACAAAAATTTAATAATAGAGATCAATAGTTATGTCCCAATGCTTCTTTGTCTACTGAAGACACTCTTATTCTTCTTGGACATCATCTGCACCCTGGTTCTGCTGGAGTCCAGCAGAGAGTTCTGTAGTGTGTTCTGAGATGACATTCTATTCTCTGCTGTTAAATGCCTATGTGATTTGTCTGGCTGATCTGGGGCTTATTCCAGTCCTAGCAACTTAATCAACAGATCTTTGACTCAGCCAGCTTCCCTGCTTCCTGCTCAGTGGGTCTTCAACCTCCTGTTTCTGAATCTGTCTTGTCCCATCTCTGGTCCATCACATCAGCAGTATGTGCATGTTCCTCTGGCTGAGGAACTGGCCTCTGTCTTGCATTTAGTAGAGAACATGTAGTGTTCCTGTTTCCCTGTTTTTACGTTGCGTCACAGGCCTCTACTGAGGCATCCAGAAATTAGAGCCCTCCACTGAACTTTCCAAGCTTTCACCGGACTTCCTAGAGCTTGGAACAAGGGTTTACTAGTCAGAAGACCAGGCCTGAAGTCTCCTTACCTGCAGTTGACATTGTTGTTGCTTCTGTTTCCCTTCAAAATGGAGGACATCACCACTTTGATTAATTCTAACATTAATCAGCCTGTGGCTGTTCTGGGACTTCAGGTACTGTCAGGCCATGGTTGGGCTCCTTAAGCAACACTGTATCCCCAAACCAGGTGCCCCACTAGGTTCCCCAAGCCAGAGTCCCCTACCTGACTCCCGAAGCTCTAGGCCTCAGATACACCAAAAGCTAAAAGACACCTCTAGGCTCCTCAAGCCAGGCGCTCCCTGACTGAAAAAGTCACCTCTTAATCTATCGCTGCCCAGGGTCTTCACCTCATGTCAAACAGGCTCAGAAGCAACTAGCCTCCACCACTACTCCCAAGCCACAGGACCCTCCAAGTTTCACCAATCTTCCATTGGGCTTCCAATCCCTAGGTCTGAGACCTCTGCTGTAGTGTCTTTATCATCACTGATCCACAAGCCTCCAGCCATACAAGTCACGTTCGTCACAGTGCAAGCTTCTCAAGTCAGAGGCCCCTACTGAGCTACACAAGCTAGATACCTCCAACATACCACAGCTGCCTTCCCAAACTGCCAGCTTCATCTGCCATTTTCAGTGTGAGGCCTTTGCTGTGATTCTTAAGTCAAAGGGCTCCACTGGGGTCCTCAATCTAAAGGTATCTGTCAGGTTCTCCAAGCCAGAAACCTTCCCAAAGCCAGAGGCCTTCACCAGGCTACACTACAACGTTCCCTTCAGTCCTGCTCCATAAGATAATATTCCTAAAAGAAACTTTAAAGTTTTCCAATGTTTATTGCTAAATTATAATACAATAAAATATGTCCTATACTTGTAATGCTGTGCCATCAAAACAGTCAGTTCTTTTGTTATGTTCAAGTATTCATATGTATTAAGGAATTAATGTTTTGAGGGCTGTAGTACAAGGATGGATTATAGCTCTACATATGTTTAGAATTGTGCACGTTATCAAACTATTGCAAAAACGATTTCTGAAATGTACTGTTTAGGTGAAAATGCTGGCGCAGACACTACTGAGACTTCTGTTGCTGGCAATAATGGTAGGATTTTTGATGTTCACTCTATTTTATTTGTGCATGTTTATTTCTTAATGACTGTTTAAAAATCCTATTAAACTGTATTAATTATTTATAATAGAGCTCGTCAGAAAAAGGAAAAGGGCCTACACAAAGAAGCCTTGGATCACCACGGATGTCAAAGCCGTCATGACACATTTTGGGCGGCACACCAGGAATGGGAAGTTAGCTTCTTTAATAGAATGTGATGCTTGCAGAAAGGCAGAACACCCAATTCTGGAGACACGGACAGTTCAAAATATTAGAGATTTTGTACGTAACAAGGGATTATATTACAAGGGTGCTCCAATAAATAACTCACTATCTGCTGTAGGTGCCTTTAATAAGGCTTTATGAGTATGTACATCACTATGCATTGTAGGTTCTTTTCATTTATAGGACCTTATGAGTTTTTACACCCCCATTTTTAAATATAGGGCATTCTGAGTTTGTAGTTTGCTTTAAAGAGGACCATATGAGCTTGTAATGTTCTGTAGGTTCTTGGAAGGGCCTTATAAGCTTGTACTTGACATTTGGAGTCTTTTCTTTTGTAAGGGCTCTCAAGAAGTCATACTTAGTGGTTCTTAAACTGGAGCCTTGAGTTATACTGATAGCAGACTTTTATAGTTGTGATTTATATTGTACAGTGGGGAAAATAAGTATTTAGTCAGTCACCAATTGTGCAAGTTCTCCCACTTAAAAAGATGAGAGAGGCCGGTAATTGACATCATAGGTAGACCTCAACTATGAAAGACAAAATGTGAAAAAAAAAAATTGAAAAAGAAAATCATTTTGTCTGACTTTTAAAGAATTTATTTGCAAATAATGGTGGAAAATAAGTATTTGGTCAATAACAAAAGTTCATCTCAATACTTTGTTGTATATCCTCTGTTGGCAATGACAGAGGTCAAACGTTTTCTGTAAGTCTTCACAAGGTTGGCACACACTGTTGCTGGTATTTTGGCCCATTCCTCCATGCAGATCTCCTCTAGAGCAGTGATGTTTTGGGGCTGTCGGCGGGCAACACGGACTTTTAACTCCCTCTAAAGGTTTTCGATGGGGTTGAGATCGGGAGACTGGCTAGGCCACTCCAGGACTTTGAAATGTTTCTTATGAAGCCACTCCTTTGTTGCCCTGGCAGTGTGCTTGGGATCATTGTCATGCTGAAAGACCCAGCCACGTTTCATCTTCATTGCCCTTGCTGATGGAAGGAGGATTGCACCCAAAATCTCACAATACATGGCCCCATTCATTCTTTCATGTACACGGACCAGTCGTCCCTTTGCAGAGAAACAGCCCCAAAGCATGATGTTGCCACCCCCATGCTTGACAGTTGGTATGGTGTTCTTTGGATGCAACTCAGCATTCACTGTCCTCCAAACACGACGAGTTGTGTTTTTACCAAATAGTTCTACTTTGGTTTCATCTGACCATATGACATTCTCCCAATACTCTTCTGGAACATCCAAACGCTCTCTAGCAAACTTCAGACGTGCCTGGATATGAACTGGCTTAAGCAGGGGGACACGTCTAGCACTGCAAGATCTGAGTCCCTGGCATCGTAGTGTGTTGCTGATGGTAGCCTTTGTAACGTTGGTCCCAGCTTTCTGCAGGTCATTCACTAGATCCCCCCTTGTGATTCTGGGATTTTTCCTTATCGTTCTTGTGATCATTTTGACCCCACGGGCTGAGATCTTGCGTGGAGCCCCAGATCGAGGGAGATTAGTAGTGGTCTTGTAGGTCTTCCATTTTCTGATTATTGCTCCCACAGTAGATTTCTTCACACCAAGCTGCTTGCCTATTGCAGATTCAGTCTTCCCAGCCTGGTGCAGGTCTACAATTCGGTTTCTGGTGTCCTCCGACAGCACTTTCGTCTTCACAATAGTGGAGTTTGGAGTGTGACTGTTTGAGGTTGTGGGCAGGTGTCTTTTATACTGTTAACGACTTCAAACAGGTGCCATTATTACAGGTAATGAGTGGGGGAAAGAGGAGCCTCTTAAAAAAGAAGTTACAGGTCTGTGACAGCCAGAAATCTTGCTTGTTTGTAGGTGATCAAATACTTATTTTCCACCATTATTTGCAAATAAATTCTTTAAAAGTCAGACAAAATGATTTTCTCAATTTTTTTTCACATTTTGTCTCTCATAGCTGAGGTCTACCTATGATGTCAATTACAGGCCTCTCTCATCTTTTTAAGTGGGAGAACTTGCACAATTGGTGACTGACTAAATACTTATTTTCCCCACTGTATCTAGTAAATGTAATGTTCTGTAGGTTCTTGGAAGGGCCTTATGAGCTTGTACTTGACATGTAAATCTGTTCACAAATAAATGTTTTCTCAAATATAAAATGTTTTTCCATGTGTTTTAAATAGTTGAGATAAACAATATTTTAATGCATGGATTTTATTTTATTTTTTAATTAAGTTACATATGATATTAAGT
>NW_027506901.1:147500-177500 GCF_052324685.1 Brachyhypopomus gauderio
ATACATACACACATGCACACACACACAAGCATACATACACACATGCACACACACACAAGCATACAAACACACATGCACACACACACAAGCATACATACACACATGCACACACACACAAGCATACATACACACATGCACACACACACAAGCATACATACACACATGCACACACACATAAGCATACATACACACATGCACACACACACAAGCATACATACACACATGCACACACACACAAGCATACATACACACATGCACACACACACAAGCATACATACACACATGCACACACACACAAGCATACATACACACATGCACACACACACAAGCACACATACACACATGCACACACACACAAGCATACATACACACATGCACACACACATAAGCATACATACACACATGCACACACACACAAGCATACATACACACATGCACACACACACAAGCATACATACACACATGCACACACACATAAGCATACATACACACATGCACACACACACAAGCATACATACACACATGCACACACACATAAGCATACATACACACATGCACACACACATAAGCATACATACACACATGCACACACACACAAGCATACATACACACATGCACACACACACAAGCATACATACACACATGCACACACACATAAGCATACATACACACATGCACACACACACAAGCATACATACACACATGCACACACACATAAGCATACATACACACATGCACACACACACAAGCATACATACACACATGCACACACACACAAGCATACATACACACATGCACACACACATAAGCATACATACACACATGCACACACACACAAGCATACATACACACATGCACACACATAAGCATACATACACACATGCACACACACACAAGCATACATACACACATGCACACACACATAAGCATACATACACACATGCACACACACATAAGCATACATACACACATGCACACACACACAAGCATACATACACACATGCACACACACATAAGCATACAAACACACATGCACACACACATAAGCATACAAACACACATAAATACACAAACATACACATACACAAACACACAATCACACAAGCCTGAACCTTTCCTGATAAAAATTTATTCAAAAGTACCCTCGAACAATATCAAAAACATTTTACAGCAAAAATATGAGTACCCTACACACATTCACACACACACACTCACTCACACACACTCACACTCACACACACTCACGCTCACACACACTCACACACACTCACACACACTCACACACACTCACACACACTCACACACACACACTCAGTCACACACTCAGTCACACACACACTCACGTAGACGTCCAGTCTGAGGGAGGGCACAGCGGGGGGTTCTGCCAGTGACAGCACCATCAGCAGTGTCCCAGTCAACAGCTCCATCAGGTAGAACAGGTGGTTGTGCACAAACATGTAGGAGACCAGCGCCCGGGCACTCCGGGGATGGGTGTAAAATTTATCATTATTCTCCCCTTCCTGGAAGGAACACACACACAGAGACACACACACATGTACAGGCACACACACAGTTCACAAACACCTTGGTTTACTTTATACACACAGAAGCTCTATAGGACTTCTACCTGAAGTCAGTCAGAAATAAACGTGAAATAAAACTGAATCACACTGGTGTGGACACATCACTGTTGTTTTGTTCATCAACACTTATGTTAACATGTGCTTCTCCATTCAACAGTGTGTGTGCATGCTTTTGAACTATTACTTGTAGATATATAGCTGCTTCCTGGTAGTTCATTTCCCAGCTCTGCCGCAAAGAACTCTGGGATCTTGAGTCCAAGGGACCCGGGAGGTTTACGTTGTTGACAGTGTCATAGTTCCCAACTCCATCTGGAAGGGACAGAGACAAACCCAATAACATTAGTCTCCCCCTCTGGTGGGTGTAGACGATAACGCCTCAGAATCTGTGTACCGCAGAGATCAGATGGGAGTGAGGAGTAAGGCGAAAGACACTCACACACTCACACTCACACACTGCATGAGTGTACGACTTCAGACCACAGCAACAACACCGTCACCACAACTCCACGCTGGCCCTCCACAGCAACAACCCGCCTACGCTCACACTGCGAGCAGCTACAACAGGTCCAGTGATGGAGGTGTGCAGGACTACATCAGGCAGAAAGCTCTTCTCCATCTACAGGTGCTCTCCAATCAACACCAGAGGCAGTAAATGATCCCATAAAGGAGAATAAGGAATCTCCAGGAACACCCCAGCAGCTCAGCGGAGCCACGCCCATCATGGAGGCTCTTGGAGTGAAGGCCACGCCCATCATGGAGGCTCTTGGAGTGAAGGCCACGCCCATCATGGAGGCTCTTGGAGTGAAGGCCACGCCCATCATGGAGGCTCTTGGAGTGAAGGCCACGCCCATCATGTGCCTCAATTCCATTTTTCCGTGACCTGCTTTTCTCTTTTACCTCTAAGTCAGACTGGGTCGTCCTGCCCCTGATCCACTAGCAAACACACCAGGTCACACCTGCAGGTCCCGGGACAGTAAGACTATGCTGTGTCTTATTTGAAAATGGTGAGGCACAAACTCCGTGTGGGTGAACAGGAGCGTCTGCGCTGGCGTTTGGTTGTAGTGGAGCTTCAGTGAGAGGGAAACAGAATTCAGGAACAGAATTCTTACGGAACAGAAACCAACGTCAAACCACAAAGTAACATTAAAACAGATCACCGTCAGAACAGACACGCTAGATTCAGGCTTTGCATCATATGGAAATCTCAAAGACGTGCGTCAACAAAACAGTTTATCATTATATATTTTTACCCACGATGCCTTGCACAGTTCTCCAACACTTCTGATACCCGTGTCCTCGTGAATGCACGCACTAAAACAATGATGGAGTCCTTCCATCATTTAAACCGAGGCGTGTCAGCGTTTCAGTGAGTTGCAGTACCACGCTGCTCCACATGGGGGCAGAACAATACAACAGAACACGGCCACCCACATGTGAGTTCTGTAGCTGTTCATCACCAAGTCACCACCAACCGCGCTCTGTGTCATATCATAGGTACAGATTAACCAGTTAAGCTCACATGTCAACTTCTCTATGATTCAGCGTGAGGCGTCTTTAAGAACTGGCGTTCCTGTGAGACGTCTGAATCTAGGGTGAGTTTGTCTAAGGACATAATCAATCAATCATAAATCCATTAACTTTCAGATCATTTGAAACACGCCTTTTCCCAGATTTAGTTTAATTCCAGTTGTGCTGTATGTCCTGCCTATAAAACAAATTAATGCCACTGGATTGGCTAAACACTGACGATATCATCCTAATTCCTGTGGAGGACAGAGATTATGACAGTGGACAGGAGTTACATCCTTGACGTGCAAGTCATCTCATGCACTGAACTCCACCAAAGCCATTTTGTGAAAAGCCAGGCAATTAATTGCTCCTCCAAGCACTGTACTGAAATTAAACGACCCCTGAGGAGAAAAGACCTCCCCACAAGGCTTTGGAGTCTCTCTGTGGATATTTGTGCTCGTTCAGTCCAAAGGGCATGTGTGAGATGAGGTATTCACGATGGACAGGAACTGCTGACACTACGTCCGGGGCATACAACTGTCTAAAATGGCTTTCTCTGCTGTTGCATTAACACTACCCTTGACAGGAACTAGGCGGCCCAAACCATTTAACCGGTCCCAGGCCGTTAAAACCGGTTTATTCCACCACCTCCATCAAACTTTTAGTACTGCTCATCCATGTTTTCCTGATATCTTCCAGACCAGATTCATCCATCACACTGCAGGAGAGTGGAGCATGATTCCTCACTCAGAACATGTGTGCACCACTCCAGGGACCTCCGTAAGACGGGGTTAGAGTTGTTAGGGTGAGTGTTAGGGGTTAGAGCGGTGAGTGTTAGGGGTTAGGGTGAGTGTTAGTGTTAGGGGTTAGAGCAGTGAGTGTTAGGGGTTAGAGCGGTGAGTGTTAGGGGTTAGAGCGGTGAGTGTTAGGGGTTAGAGCGGTGAGTGTTAGGGGTTAGAGTTGTTAGGGGTTAGAGCAGTGAGTGTTAGGGGTTAGGGTGAGGGGTTAGATCTGTTAGGATGAGTGTTAGGGGTTAGAGCGGTGAGTGTTAGGGGTTAGAGTTGTTAGGGGTTAGAGCAGTGAGTGTTAGGGGTTAGGATGAGGGGTTAGATCTGTTAGGATGAGTGTTAGGGGTTAGAGTGGTGAGTATTAGGGGTTAGAGTGAGGGGTTAGAGTTAGGGTGAGTGTTAGGGTTTAGGGTGAGTGTTAGGGTTTAGGGTGAGTGTTAGGGGTTAGAGCGGTGAGTGTTAGGGGTTAGAGCGGTGAGTGTTAGGGGTTAGAGCGGTGAGTGTTAGGGGTTAGAGGGGTGAGTGTTAGGGGTTAGAGGGGTGAGTGTTAGGGGTTAGAGGGGTGAGTGTTAGGGGTTAGGATGACGGGTTAGAGCTGTTGGGGGTTAGAGTTGTTAGTGTTAGAGTTGTTAGTGTTAGTAGGTCAAGTGTTAGTGCTGTTAGTGTTAGTAGGTTAAGTGTTAGTGTTGTTAATGTTAGTAGGTTAAGTGTTAGTGTTGTTAGTGTTAGGGTTGTTAATGTTAGTAGATGAAGTGTTAGTGTTGTTAGTGTTAATGTTGTTAGTGTTAGTGTTTTTAGTGTTAGTGTTTTTAGTGTTAGTGTTGTTAGTAGGTTAAGTGTTAGTGTTGTTAGTGTTAGTAGGTCAAGTGTTAGTGTTGTTAGTGTTAGTAGGTTTGATGTTAGTAGGTTAAGTGTTAGTATTTTTAGTGTTAGTGTTAATGATAGTGTCACTCACTCTCGTCCGGTCGCTCCGCCTCGTCGTCCCACGTTAAGATCAGCGGCACGTCGTCGTCCCCGGACATGCTGACAGGAGCCGGACTGCAGGACACTGTGGGGATATTCAGCCCTTAATGCACCGTGTGAAGGGGTGAGGTGTTGACATTGGCGTGAACACACGCCTGCCGTGTCGGGGACACGAACCACCGGCTGCTGAACACCGGACGTGCCGTTACCCCGTCCAACTCCCCCGGAGCTGCAGGACTGACGCGGGTCAGATGGAGGTTGTTGTTCCTCCCTACGGCAGCCGCACCTCGGTTATCGCACTCATGACTAACGCCTTTTTCTCTCGCTGTCTTTGTTTTCTGGTGTATAGTGCGTTATAATCTTCGCTGACTGATAAATGCAACTTTCCCAACAACGCAGTGAGAATAAAACAACACGAACGCAGCCGCACAAGACAAACAATGTTTTTACGACAGTGCCGTCGATCACGAAAAACCGTGTATTTCACAATAAAAGTCCTGAACGCTTATGACACTGTTTACGCGTCCGTTATATGAAAACTGCAGCGTTTATGACAGAAAAGAGACAATATTTAATATAATTTTAAAGTCACGGGTACACACAGTCTGTATACGTTTTTAAAAGACTTGGAGTAAGACAGTAAGAAAATTAAAGGTGTCGTCAACGAGCGTCATAGCAACCGCAGTCAACAATGTAAAGACCTCCGACCTTCACAAGTTCAGCTCGACTTTATCAGCTCAAACTTTATCTCTAACGTACTCCGTCCATATAATCTACCAAGAACTTGTGCTCTTCATTTTTAGACTGGAAAATCATCAAAACACAGTAAGTACAAGTTGAAGCTTTCTTGTTTTTAATCAGTACGACTACCACCTCGTTTTCTTTTCTGCCACTATTGCTTTTGATAGAATAAATAATATATTCTTTCACTTTTGTTAGTAATAATTTCGTGTTTACATTTTTTTCTCAATCTATAGCTATGGCATCTGAGCCGACTGTAGCGCCCCCTGTTGATGAACAAGCAGCACTCACACCCATCTCTCCAAACATGCTCTCCCAAGAAACCATTGACCCATTGAGGAAGAAACTGGTTTCTATCGAAAGTCAGCGCATTCTTGGGGTCCTGGACGAGTGCATCAGCAAAATGGAGCTGGTGGCTTCGCTCCCGTGCACACGGGGCCAGGCTAAGAACCTGCCACTGGGGCTCAGAGCAGAGGAAACCCGCTCCCTCATGGAGCACCTGTGTCAGGCAGAGGTGTACCACACTCTGGTCCTGCAGAAAGACCTGCGTGAGGAGATCAGGACAGATGAACTGAAGGCAGCCCAGACATCCGTCCAGAACTCCCTAATGGACCTTCTACGGGTCCTGAGGCCTCGCCTCTCTGTGGAGGCGGGGCTTATTGTCCCAGGGCTAATCACGGAGGAGCAGAAGCCGGTCGAGGCGTTGGTGAAGGGCCTGCGTGAACTCAGGGCTGTCCTGTTGGACAGGCTGCTGACCACCGCTGGAGAGGAGAGAGAACGCCAACAACGCACGCAGGAACTCAGACTGCGTCATCGTGCCAACATGGAACTGGTCACCACACTGGAAAAGGAAGTTGCCATGGCACTAAAGGACAGGGATGAAGAAGTAAGATAACAGTAGGGTGTCTCTCTCTCTCTCCCTGTCTTTCTCTGTCTCTATCTTTCCATTTCTCTCTCCCTCCCTCTCTCCATTTCTCTCTCCCTGTCTCTCTCTCCATCTTTCTGTCTCTCCCTGTCTCTCTCCCTGTCTTTCTCTCTCTCTATCTCTCCATTTCTCTCTCCCTCCCTCTGTTTCTCTCTCCGTCTCTCTCTCCCCCTGTCTTTCTCTCTCTCCCTCTTTCTCTCTCTCTATCTCTCCAGTTCTCTGAGGGAGCTCTCTCTACATTTATCTAGCCCTCTCCCTCCCTCTCTCTCTCTCTCTATTTCTCTTGCTCTATCTCTCTTCAGTCTATTCTCCTTGGTTTATTCCTCTGTCTTTCTGCCTGTCTCTCAGATCTCAAAGAAGGATGAGGTGATTTGGCAGTTGAAAAGTTCTCTGCACTTCATGGAGAAGACCTCAGACCACTACAAGCTGAGGACACGCAGAGACGCAGAGTGGCAGCACCAGTCAGACATGAAGACGTCCGAGGACAAACAAACTCGCCTGCAGGAGGAAGCCAACCAGCTGAGAGCCCAGCTTAGCAATCTCACCGTGGAGCACAGAGAGAAGGAGATGGCACTGCGCAAAGTGTGTGTGTGTGTATGTATGTGTGTTTGTGTGTGTATGTGTGTGTGAGAGTGTGTGTGTATGTATGTGTGTGTGTGTGTGTGTGTGTGTGAGAGAGAGAGTGTGTATGTGTGTGTGTGTGTGTGTGTGTGTGTGTGCTTTAGTGCACATTTAATTTGTATTCAATGTAATTCAGATGTAATGCAGTGGGTTTCTATAAACTGATACATGGTTGCTGTTTTTGCTCTGCAGAAGAATCAGAAGGTAGAGACTGAGATAGAGAACTGGATTCAGAAATATGATGTTGATATGGGGAGAAAACAGGTGAAAAACCTTCATGTATGACACACAATAATGGCACATCCACCATCTTTAACACCACGTCCCCATCTTATCGTGGCAGTGTTAACTGCATATTTGTGTGTGTGTGTAGATGGAGCTGGAGGAGATGTCTCAGGTGTATGAGGAGGAGGTGGTGGAACTGAGGCAGCTGGCGGAGCACTATGCCGTGATGGAGGTGGAGTTCACGCAGATCATGGAGGAACGGCGCCTGGCGAGGGAGCGCAGGGAGGAAGAGGAGAGAGACATGGTGATGAAGAGTCATGCTGCCACCATCATCCAGGCCTTCTGGAGAGGATGGCTCGTCCGCAAGGTCATGAGGTCAAAGGGCAAGAAGAGTAAGAAAGGCAAGAAGAGTAAGAAGAAATAATCCAGCAACAGATGAACTCGCAGGCGCACAACCCACGAACACGCAAATACACGACCTATGAACACGCAAATACACGACCCACGAACACACAAATACACGACCTACGAACACGCAAATACACGACCCACGAACACGCAAATACACGAACCACGAACACGCAATTACACGACCCACGAACACCCAATTACACGACCCACGAACACGCAAATACTCAACCCACGAACACGCAATTACACGACCCACGAACACGCAAATACTCAATCCACGAACACGCAAATACACAACCCACGAACACGCAAATACACGAACCACGAACACGCAATTACACGACCCACGAACACGCAAATACTCAACCCACGAACACGCAATTACACGACCCACGAACACGCAAATACTCAACCCACGAACACGCAAATACACGATCCACGAACACGCAAATACACGACCTACGAACACGCAAATACTCAACCCACGAACACGCAAATACACAACCCACGAACATGCAAATACTCAACCCACGAACACGCAAATACACGACCCACAAACACGCAAATACACGTGAACACAGGAACACACAAATACATGAATCGTGAGCACGTGAACACGCAAGTACACAAACACACAAACGCGCAAGTACACAAATATGAACACTGAAACATCAACATAATGAAAACACGCAAGTATATGAACACGTGAACACAGTGTGGTTGTTTTCTAAATGTTACATGTAAACCATGTAAATAATAAAATGTAAAAAAATAAATATTTTCCAGAAATATGAGGAACAAGCAGGATTATAGTCTCCTTAGCGGAGGATCTAAACCTGTCTGAGTATAGTGACAATGAATAACGTTATATATTGTATATTTACAATAATAATAACATTCTAACATTTTATATATAATAACAATATATAATTAATAACATATAACATTTTATATTCACAATGACAAAAGACAAAAGATCAGACTTTTAGAACCAAACGTCTTTGATACAAGTCTTTAATAGCAGGTCTTTCAAAACATGTACAGGTGGGTGTGCTATGTGTGCAAGTCTGCGTGTGCATGTCTCCTGTGCATATCTACACATGATACTAGGCCTGGGCGATATGTCGAGATTTTGAGAAATATCGATATATTTTCATACGAGATATAAGATGAGACAATATCGTTATATCGATATAGTCTATGTCGCGTTAGTTACACGTGTTATGGGTTGCGTACGAAACCGCTTACTTCCATACTGAATAGTCAGTGTTGTGCCAGTTCACAGCTTTTCTGAACTAGTTCAAGTTCAGTTCATACATGCTCAAAGTGAACAGTTCACGTTCAAAGTTCAGTTCATTTTACTTTTTTCGTGAGATATTCAAATGCTTTTTTTCACGATTTGGCTGTTGCGCAATCAAGGGGCGGACACAAATGCGAAGTAGAGAGTACAATCTCATTCGATTTTATTTCACATCTTACATTTGCAGACGACACGCGAGTGGACCGCGAATGACGTGGCATGATGAATAGAGAACTAACGCTTAATATACTAAAAGGCAGCGGAAATGACAAGGGCACAAAACTAGACCAAACAAGAGTACAACTAATTGTTACATACACCGACATGAACAAACACACGGGAAGCAAGTAACGGCCATACATGAACATGAAGACTAACAGAACATACATGTATTGCCAGGCACGATACCACGTTAGAGAACACAGAGACCAAACATGAACTGAAAACCTAAAACACTACGAACCTGAAAATGGAACAGAGACTTTAACCACACACAAACACGAAGCTAATCAAAACCACGAATCACAGATAAGGCGTGAATACGGCCGTGCACGTCCAACTAGGAAATAAAGAAACGACAGTGATCCCCGAAGGTATAGTCTGGACATAGGCTATATATACACACCAACTAGGAGATAAAGAAACGACAATGATCCCCGAAGGTATAGTCTTTACATAGGCAATACAAACACACACACACATTTGTAAAACTAAGACGAGCTAACACGGAACAGCTGAAACAGAGGGGCGTGACAAGAACAAGGAAAACATAAAAACGACGAGACTAGAAGGGGCGGAGCCAGACGTGACAACTACAAGCTAGAAATCACTATACGTACTATACGTGCTATGCCTACCCCGCTCTGCTGCAATTCATCACGGGTAACGTCGTGCGGAAGCCAGTATGTTATTAACTAGCCAGTATGTTAACTATTCTCAGCCGGACACTACGTTGCCCACAATGCATTGCGCACACAACGTCAAAACCATTTGTCTGGTGATACATGATTTAAGTGGCACCAGCGAGGGATTAACTTTCTCTCATTGCGTTTCAAAAGAGAAAACAGATGTCACTCAGTTTTCAATGGAAAACAAATTCCAACGTTCATTTACAGCAGTGGTTCTCAAACTTTTTCAATAATTCCCCACCTCAGAAGATGGGGAAATTCTATGCCCCACCACCAAAATGGCGCGCCCCACCGTTCATGACACAACGTGAACTAATTCACGTTCAAGTTATTAAAAAATGTGTTGCGTTCAGTTCAACGAACACAATGAGCGTGTTCAATGAACGCATCATTCACGCACAACACTATGAATAGTGAATTTACTTGAGTTTCTTTTTTAACAACTTCCGCCCTGCCCCGCCTCTCTTCCTCGCTCAAATCATTTGGGACGTAGATTTGACTTATTACTGCCTCTTTGTTATTACCTTTTGGGAAGAAAAAATATCGAGATATATATCGTATATCGCCATTCATCTTAAAAATATCGAGATATTATTTTTGCTCCATATCGCCCAGCCTTACATGATACACAGGTCTACATCTACAGATGTACATGTGCTGTTCCAGGTCTATGTGTGCAGGTGTACATGTGCTGCTCCAGGTCTATGTGTACAGGTCTGTGTGTGCTGCTCTAGGTCTATGTGTACAGGTCTGCGTGTGCCGATCCAGGTCTATGTGTACAGGTCTGCGTGTGCCGATCCAGATCTGTGTGTGCAGGTGTACGTGTGCTGTTCTGGGTCTACATCTGCAGGTCTCTTAGATGTAGAGTTTCAGTCCTGCTCAGTCTGTGTGAAGGACCTGTTATCGCTGTCTGTCCTGAGCTCACTAACAACATCTGCCCGATTCTGCATGTACAGCTGGATCTAAAAGAACACAAGAACAGAAGTTTTATTCTGTAATAACACCTCTGACTATTATATAATTACATACATCAAGAACATTTATTCTGTAATAACACCTCTGCCTATTATATAATTACATACATCAAGAACATTTATTCTGTAATAACACCTCTGCCTATTATATAATTACATACATCAAGAACATTTATTCTGTAATAACACCTCTGACTATTATATAATTACATACATCAAGAACATTTATTCTGTAATAACACCTCTGACTATTATATAATTACATACATCAAGAACATTTATTCTGTAATAACACCTCTGACTATTATATAATTACATACATCAAGAACATTTATTCTGTAATAACACCTCTGACTATTATATAATTACATACATCAAGAACATTTATTCTGTAATAACACCTCTGCCTATTATATAATTACATACATCAAGAACATTTATTCTGTAATAACACCTCTGCCTATTATATAATTACATACATCAAGAACATTTATTCTGTAATAACACCTCTAGTAACTCATAACAATATGTACACAAGTTCCTAGATCTGGTCCCTTTAGTGCTACAGATCAACTGTAATGCAGTAAAGTAGTAAACAGCTCATATGTGCACACGTGTGTGTGTGTGTGTGCGCGCATACCTTCTCAAGCTGTTCTAGGGTGTCATCAACGTGAACACCCTGGGTTCCACCTGTGACCCCACCGGTCATGTGGTAAAGGTTAAGGGTTGCGACCTTTATCTGACCCAGCAGGAGTGTCTCTTTAGCAGCTGTGGCCTGGATGTGATTCCATGTAGATTCCTGTAAACACCACACCACCATCATTAACCAGTCCCACCAGGATTTCGCGGGTCTTTTTTGTGATTGTTGCGGGCTAAAATGTTTGATGTTGCGGGTGTTTTTCAAAAAAATTGCGATGGAAGTTGCGGTGTGTTTTTGCTTTTTTGTGAGTACATTACAATAGGGAGTAAATGTTGTATGGTTTCCTCTATTTAGTAGTACATTTTAATTATCTATTTACCTATTTATTCAGGGTTGCCAACTTTTCAAGATCGCTTGAAGTGAGATTTGAACCTGGAGGGGGTGGCGATTGGCGAACATTAATTGTTGACGGGGGGGGCGGGGTTAGCGAACGTAAGTTGTTACCAGGCGGCCTGTAAAATGGACACAAATTAAGTATTATATCGAGATCGATCGCCAGTGGTTGGCGCCAGAGCGAACTAGTAACTCATATATATGGATCAGAGATAAATAAACTTTATCTCAGTTTAAAGTTTAAACTTATAAACTTTATCTCAGACCATCGCCACTTGCGTGCGCTGCAGTGACTTCGCGGGCTACCGTTGCATTGTGGGGAATGTAGTGTTTGTGCGTGCAAAACACCATCGGGCGGCTGTGGCCTGCGGGCCGGTTCTAATAGTAATTAAATATCATCCAGGGCGCCATAGATAATCAATTCGCGGGTCGGATCTGGACAGTTTATCCCCGCTTTCATGTAGTGTACTGGGATACTGCTTTTCCCGATCTTTTTGCCGTTATTTTCGTCGCTCATGCTGCTTTCAGTCTGCTCCTCTTGAACGTATATATGGAAGTAAGGCGGGAGTTTGTCGACGTCACATCAATACGACATCAGTGATTGGTCAAATTTGCGGGAAAGTTGCGGTGATTGGCTGAAGTTGCAACACCGCCCTGAATTCGCGGGGTTTGCTTGAAGTTGCGTTGAAGTTGCAAATCGCGACTTTCTGGAGGGTCTGATTAACACCCCACCACCATCATTAACACCACCATCATTAACACCACGCCACCATCATTAACACCACCATCATTAACACCACCATCATTAACACCCCACCATCATTAACACCACGCCACCATAATTAACACCCCACCAACATCATTAACACCACCATCATTAACACCACGCCACCACCATTAACACCACGCCACCATAATTAACACCACACCACCATAATTAACACCATCATAATTAACACCACACCACCATAATTAACACCACACAACCATCATTAACACCCCACCACCATCATTAACACCACCATCATTAACACCACACCACCATCATTAACACCATCATCATTAACACCACCATCATTAACACCCCACCATCATCATTAACACCATCATCATTTACACCACATCATCATCGTTAACACCACCATCATTAACACCACACCATCATCATTAACACCACCATCATTAACACTCCACCATCATTAACACCACCATCCTCATTAACATCACCATCATTAACACCACCATCAACATCCCACCATCATCATTAACACCACCATCATTAACATCACACCATCATTGTTAACACCATCATCATTAACACCATCATCATTAACACCACTAAACCATCATTAACACCACCATCATCCTTAACATCACCATCATTAACACCACCATCATTAACACCACACCACCATCATAACACCACACACCACCCTCATTATCACCACACCATCATTAACACCACACCATCATTATTAACACCACACCACCCTCATAACATCATCACCATTAACACCACCATCATTAACACCACACGACTGTCATTAACATCACACTCTCATTAATAGCATTCTCTTCTGTTAACACAAAATGCCTTTCATTAACACAACAAACCTAACCCAACACAATACAGACTCAACAAACAGCAGACATACACCATACACTGAACCCAACACACGAATCACATCCAAGCCAATGAGCAGATTCAGCAGGACTTCTTCTTGCAGAAGATGCCTGAATATGTACTGTATGTACAGGGTGGTGTTGTGGGTGGTGTTGAGGGTGTAGCGTGGGCGGGCCTGTACCCATCTGAATATGTATGTGCAGGGTGGTGTTGTGGGTGGTGTTGAGGGTGTAGCGTGGGCGGGCCTGTACCCATCTGAATATGTATGTACAGGGTGGTGTTGAGGGTGTAGCGTGGGCGGGCCTGTACCCATCTGAATATGTATGTGCAGGGTGATGTTGTGGGTGGTGTTGTGGGTGGTGTTGTGGGTGTAGCGTGGGCGGGCCTGTACCCATCTGAATATGTATGTACAGGGTGGTGTTGTAGGTGGTGTTGAGGGTGTAGCGTGGGCGGGCCTGTACCCATCTGAATATGTATGTACAGGGTGGTGTTGTAGGTGGTGTTGTGGGTGGTGTTGTGGGTGTAGCGTGGGCGGGCCTGTACCCATCTGAATATGTATGTGCAGGGTGGTGTTGTGGGTGGTGTTGTGGGTGTAGCGTGGGCGGGCCTGTACCCATCTGAATATGTATGTGCAGGGTGATGTTGTGGGTGGTGTTGTGGGTGTAGCGTGGGCGGGCCTGTACCCATCTGAATATGTATGTGCAGGGTGGTGTTGTAGGTGGTGTTGTGGGTGTAGCGTGGGTGGGCCTGTACCCATCTGAATATGTATGTACAGGGTGGTGTTGTAGGTGGTGTTGTGGGTGTAGCGTGGGCGAGCCTGTACCCATCTGAATATGTATGTACAGGGTGGTGTTGTAGGTGGTGTTGTGGGTGGTGTTGTGAGTGGTGTTGTGGGCGGGCCTGTACCCATCTGAATATGTATGTACAGGGTGATGTTGTGGGTGGTGTTGTGGGCGAGCCTGTACCCATCTGAATATGTATGTACAGGGTGGTGTTGTAGGTGGTGTTGTGGGTGGTGTTGTGGGCGAGCCTGTACCCATCTGAATATGTATGTACAGGGTGATGTTGTGGGTGGTGTTGTGGGTGGTGTTGTGGGTGTAGCGTGGGCGGGCCTGTACCCATCTGAATATGTATGTACAGGGTGGTGTTGTAGGTGGTGTTGTGGGTGGTGTTGTGGGCGGGCCTGTACCCATCTGAGCGTCTGGGAGAGGGCGGAGTCCAGTTGACTCTGCAGCTGGGACAGCGTGTTGTTGTGGCTCAGCAGCCGGGCACTTTGCTCCTGGACGTAGCGGTGTAGCTGAGCGCCCTCACCCACACGCTCCTGCTCCACCTCACCACGCCTGCTCTCCAGGTGCTGCCGCATACACACCAGCGTAGCGAAGCGACCCATGAGCTGCCCGGCATCCTCAAACTGGGAAACAGACAGAAGAGGAGATAGTGTGGGTTAGCTCATGAACCTGCCCAGTACCATCAGAGGAGGAGGACATCACCAGCATGTACTAATACTCCAGTAAACACCACTATACTACCAGATCAGTAAACACCACATATATCACTATACTACCAGATCAGTAAACACCACATATATCACTATACTACCAGATCTGTAAACACCACATATATCACTACACTACCAGATCTGTAAACACCACATATATCACTACACTACCAGATCTGTAAACGTCACATATATCACTATACTACCAGATCAGTAAAGACCACATATATCACTATACTACCAGATCTGTGAACACCACATATATCACTATACTACCAGATCTGTAAACGTCACATATATCACTATACTACCAGATCAGTAAAGACCACATATATCACTATACTACCAGATCAGTAAACACCACGTATATCACTATACTACCAGATCAGTAAACACCACGTATATCACTATACTACCAGATCAGTAAACAAAACATATATCACTATACTACCAGATCAGTAAACACCATGTATATCACTATACTTCCAGATCAGTAAACACCACGTATATCACTATACTACCAGATCAGTAAACACCATTTATATCACTATACTACCAGATCAGTAAACACCATTTATATCACTATACTACCAGATCATTAAACATGACGTATATCACTATACTACCAGATCAGTAAACACCACCTATATCACTATACTACCAGATCAGTTTGATCACCAACCACTACAATAGACCAACTACTACAGTAGACCAACCACTACAATAGACCAACTACTACAGTAGACCAACCACTACAATAGACCAACTACTACAGTAGACTAACCACTACAATAGACCAACTACTACAGTAGACCAACCACTACAATAGAGCAACTACTACAGTAGACCAACCACTACAGTAGACCAACTACTACAGTAGACCAATCACTACAATAGACCAACCACTACAGTAGACCAACCACTACAATAGACCAACTACTACAGTAGACCAACCACTACAATAGACCAACTACTACAATAGACCAACCACTACAATAGACCAACTACTACAGTAGACTAACCACTACAATAGACCAACTACTACAGTAGACCAATCACTACAATAGACCAACTACTACAGTAGACCAACCACTACAATAGACCAACTACTACAGTAGACCAACCACTACAATAGACCAACCACTACAGTAGATCAACTACAACAGTAGACCAACCATTACAATAGACCAACCACAACTGTAGACCAAACACTACAATAGACCAACCACTACAATAGACCAACCATTACAATAGACCAACCACTACAATAGACAAATCACTACAATAGACCAACCACTACAATAGACCAACTACTACAGTAGACTAACCACTACAATAGACCAACTACTACAGTAGACCAATCACTACAATAGACCAACTACTACAGTAGACTAACCACTACAATAGACCAACTACTACAGTAGACCAACCACTACAATAGACCAACCACTACAGTAGATCAACTACAACAGTAGACCAACCATTACAATAGACCAACCACAACAGTAGACCAAACACTACAATAGACAACCACTACAATAGACCAACCACTACAATAGACCAACCACAACAGTAGACCAACCATTACAATAGACCAACCACTACAATAGACAAATCACTACAATAGACCAACCACTACAGTAGACCAACCACTACAATAGACCAACCACTACAGTAGAATAACCACTACAGTAGAATAGCCACTACAGTAGACCAACCACTACAGTAGACCAACCACTACAATAGACCAACCACCACCAACCACTAACTTCATGTTTGTAACTTGGTCAAGGTTCATATGTTCATATATCTTTTCATTTCACATATGAAAGGCAGTGAGGCGTTCACACCTTCTTAGACGTCTGGAGGACGCTGTCTAAGAACGTCCAGTACGTCCTAGCTCGCTCCACTCGTGCCTGCAGTTGCTCTCTCCTAGCCAACAGGGCGGCGATGTGTGTGTGTAACTGCTGCAGGTCCTGCTCTCGAGCTCTCACTACAGCCCTCTCTGCCTCTGCCTTCCTCCACCCCCTCGCTAGCTTGGCATCATTCTCCTACACAGAGGGCAAAGGGGGAGAGAGAGAGAGAGAGAGAGAGAGAGAGAGAGAGAGAGAAACCGAGGAGGGGGGGTCAGATATATCAGTCTACACAAAGACAGAGATATCAAGTCTGCACAGAAACAAACAGATATCAGTCAACATCAAGACAGAAATCAGTATACACAGAGACAGACAGATATCAGTCTACAATGAGACAGACGGATATCAAATTTACACAGAGACAGATATATCAGTCTACACAAAGACAGAGATATCAGTCTGCACAGAGACAGACAGATATCAGTCTGCACAGAGACAGACAGATATCGGTATACACAGAGACAGACAGATATCAGTCTACACAAAGACAGAAATCAATATACACAGAGACAGACATATCAGTCTATGCAAAGACAGAGATATCAGTCTACACACAGACAGAGATATCAGTCTACACAGAGACAGAAATCAATATACACAGAGACAGACATATCAGTCTACGCAAAGACAGAGATATCAGTCTGCAGAGACAGATATCAGTCTACACAGATAGACAGATATCAGTCTACACAGTGACACAGATATCAGTCTACACAGAGACAGACAGATATCAGTCTACACAGTGACAGATATCAGTCTACACAGAGACAGACAGATATCAGTCTACACAGAGACACACAGATATCAGTCTACACAGTGAGCTTGCTGACATACTTTGAGAAACTTGTCGAACTTGAGCAAAGACTCCTTAAGTTCTTCTTCTTTCCTCCTGATTATGACTCTCCTCTGTCTAAAACTCTCTTTCTTCACCTCAAACTCCTTAACACACACACACACACACACACATATATATATATATATATATATATATATATATATATATATATATATATAGAGAGAGAGAGAGAGAGAGAGAGAGAGAGAGAGAGAGAGGGTTGAGCTCCATAACGGTGGTAGTGAGACCAGCGCTGGTGTGCAGGGTTAACCCGCCGTGCCATCGTCTACCTCCCGTTTATCGTGAAGAGCCTCGTCGGTCTGCCGGATCTCCTTCCGTTTCTCCAGCAGGCGCGTGGCGTTGGTTCGCCGGTCGCCCTCGTGCATGGCGCCCCTACGGTAGTGGGAGACAACTTAAAACTTATCAAATTAATTTGAGTTTTCATCTTTTAGATTTAATTTAGTTTTGCTGTTATGAATTTTGTCAGATGTAGAGCTCAAGTCTGGTATTGTTGACATGCAATAAAGCTCTCGAATTACTTTAATAATAATTACAATAATTAACAAATCAAATACGTTAAGATTTGCTCTTCGAAAACTGTCCTAAAGTAGTCCTCCAGATTTAAAGACATCCTTTTCTGTCTTTTCCACTTAGACAAACAGTCCGCGTGTTATCGTGCAAACTGAGCTCAACTTTCTAAGTTACTCTTTTTGTTTTTTAAGCAGTGTTACTACGGCAACAAAAGGAGTGCACGTGCCGCCCTCTAGTGGTTAAATATATATTTATTAGTGCTGGAACGTGCGTGTGGGCAAAGTTTTATTTTTGTATTATATTGGCGTAGTTTTATTAACCTGACTGATATACGGTGACCTTATGGCTTGGATCCGTTATTATTTTTTTATTTTAGGTTCAGTGCACATTTCAGTGTTCGACTGTGTTTGTGGCAATATGAATAAAACTCACAGTTTCTTCTCTTCAGATAATATAAATAATTTATTTG
The DNA here is from genome assembly GCF_052324685.1 of Brachyhypopomus gauderio. Classification (NCBI taxonomy): domain Eukaryota; kingdom Metazoa; phylum Chordata; class Actinopteri; order Gymnotiformes; family Hypopomidae; genus Brachyhypopomus; species Brachyhypopomus gauderio. The sequence goes on from NW_027506901.1 coordinate 166,355, forward strand.
TGAGTAATGTATGCGAACACCAAAAGTATCTTTTTGTAATTAGATGTAGCTGGTGGACGTGAATAAACTATTTCTCTAATAAGTATGCGTAAGTGTTTTTCTGTGTTGCTTTGTTTCGTTGTGTGTGCGCGCGCTCGCGTCCACCATAATTTATCTTTAATAACACATCATACATCATCAATAATCCAGCGATGTCTCTCTTGTTTTTAAGACTTCTGTTATGAATTCTTGGCACCATTATAAACGTCAAATAAAGACCTTTAAGGGTAGGAATTGGGGATTAATATAATATTTTAACTCACGTAGTAGTACAATTAATGTCTTCCTCTATTCCAAATGAAATGATATTGAATTAGGCGACCTGCCTAACCGTTGAAGGGTTAAACTACAACACATACTACAAGGGCTCATAACGTGTTGTAGTTTAAACTACATGTGTTGAAATTTAACACATGAGTTTAGTGTAGTTTAACACAGGGGTGTGTTGTAGTTTAATACATGGGTGTGTTGTAATTTAACACAGGTGTGTGTCGTAGTTTAACATGGATGTGTTGTAGTGTGTGGGTGTGTTGTACTTTATTATAAGTATATTAGAATGACTTGTGTGGTCTTTTATTTTGTCTAATATTTTTTGTCTGACTTTGTCCTATAATCTTTCTTTGTTTTGAATTTCCAGGTTTGTGTGGCATTTGTGTGTCCTGTGTGCTGCCCCCACACACCCAGCAACATTCATTATTAAAGGACAACACACACGCAGGTCACACTGGACACTGGGCTTTGAGAGCACCTCTGGGTTTATGCTAATAGAGCCACTTTGACATAATGCCTTATTGATGGGATGAGAAAGGGAGGGAGAGGGAGGGAGGAAGAGAGAGCTGTGTATGTTAGTTTGATATGTGTTGCATATCATTTAATCTCTGCAGTGGTTGTGTTTGCACAGTAAACAATACATGAGCGAGTGAATGGCAGATGTCAGAATGTACACACACGCACACACACGCACAGAAGGTGAAGACGAGAATTAATTTAGCATAAATTGACAGGATCATCTTCATAATATATGATGAACTACTCATGTAAAACCAAAACAAATGTTTTCATATAGTGCGTTTACAACACATATTTTCACAAAGCAGCTTGGCAAATGTATGGACCCAGAGCCCTAATGAGAAAGCCAGAGGCACAGTGTCCAGGCAGAACTCCCTGGATGGGATTACGGAAGAAACCCAGACTCCAGAGGGGCCTCTAATAGACAGACCTGCATTATTACATTATGTTTAGTGTGTGTAGACACTTCAGTGTAGGTGTAGGAGTCTCAGCTACTTCAGTGGTGGGGGAGATCTTTCTGCATCCACTGGAGTAGATGGAGTGGGTGGATGGATGTGGAGTAGATGGAGTGGGTGGATGAATATGGAGTAGATGGTGTGGGTGGATGGATGTGGAGTAGATGGAGTGGGTGGGTGGATGTGGAGTAGATGGTGTGGGTGGATGGATGTGGAGTAGATGGAGTGGGTGGGTGGATGGATGTGGAGTAGATGGAGTGGGTGGATGGATGTGCAGTAGATGGTGTGGGTGGATGGATGTGGAGTAGATGGTGTGGGTGGATGGATGTGGAGTAGATGGAGTGGGTGGATGGATGTGGAGTAGATGGTGTGGGTGGATGGATGTGGAGTAGATGGAGTGGGTGGATGGATGTGGAGTAGATGGTGTGGGTGGATGGATGTGGAGTAGATGGTGTGGGTGGATGGATGTGGAGTAGATGGTGTGGGTGGATGGATGTGGAGTAGATGGAGTGGGTGGATGGATGTGGAGTAGATGGAGTGGGTGGATGGATGTGGAGTAGATGGAGTGGGTGGATGGATGTGGAGTAGATGGTGTGGGTGGATGGTGTGGGTGGATGGATGTGGAGTAGATGGTGTGGGTGGATGGATGTGGAGTAGATGGAGTGGGTGGATGGATGTGGAGTAGATGGTGTGGGTGGATGGATGTGGAGTAGATGGTGTGGGTGGATGGATGTGGAGTAGATGGTGTGGGTGGATGGATGTGGAGTAGATGGAGTGGGTGGATGGATGTGGAGTAGATGGTGTGGGTGGATGGATGTGGAGTAGATGGAGTGGGTGGATGGATGTGGAGTAGATGAAGTGGGTGGATGGATGTGGAGTAGATGGAGTGGGTGGATGGATGTGGAGTAGATGGTGTGGGTGGATGGAGTGGGTGGATGGATGTGGAGTAGATGGTGTGGGTGGATGGATGTGGAGTAGATGGTGTGGGTGGATGGATGTGGAGTAGATGGAGTGGGTGGGTGGATGGATGTGGAGTAGATGGTGTGGGTGGATGGATATGAGGTAGATGGAGTGGGTGGATGGATGTGGAGTAGATGGTGTGGGTGGATGGATGTGGAGTAGATGGTGTGGGTGGATGGATGTGGAGTAGATGGAGTGGGTGGGTGGATGGATGTGGAGTAGATGGTGTGGGTGGATGGATATGAGGTAGATGGAGTGGGTGGATGGATGTGGAGTAGATGGTGTGGGTGGATGGATATGGAGTAGATGGTGTGGGTGGATGGATGTGGAGTAGATGGAGTGGGTGGATGGATGTGGAGTAGATGGTGTGGGTGGATGGATGTGGAGTAGATGGAGTGGGTGGGTGGATGGATGTGGAGTAGATGGTGTGGGTGGATGGATATGAGGTAGATGGAGTGGGTGGATGGATGTGGAGTAGATGGTGTGGGTGGATGGATGTGGAGTAGATGGAGTGGGTGGATGGATGTGGAGTAGATGGTGTGGGTGGATGGATGTGGAGTAGATGGGGTGGGTGGATGGATGTGGAGTAGATGGTGTGGGTGGATGGATGTGGAGTAGATGGAGTGGGTGGATGGATGTGGAGTAGATGGTGTGGGTGGATGGATGTGGAGTAGATGGTGTGGGTGGATGGATGTGGAGTAGATGGAGTGGGTGGATGGATGTGGAGTAGATGGAGTGGGTGGATGGATGTGGAGTAGATGGTGTGGGTGGATGGATGTGGAGTAGATGGAGTGGGTGGATGGATGTGGAGTAGATGGTGTGGGTGGATGGATGTGGAGTAGATGGTGTGGGTGGATGGATGTGGAGTAGATGGAGTGGGTGGATGGATGTGGAGTAGATGGTGTGGGTGGATGGATGTGGAGTAGATGGAGTGGGTGGATGGATGTGGAGTAGATGAAGTGGGTGGATGGATGTGGAGTAGATGGAGTGGGTGGATGGATGTGGAGTAGATGGTGTGGGTGGATGGAGTGGGTGGATGGATGTGGAGTAGATGGTGTGGGTGGATGGATGTGGAGTAGATGGTGTGGGTGGATGGATGTGGAGTAGATGGAGTGGGTGGGTGGATGGATGTGGAGTAGATGGTGTGGGTGGATGGATATGAGGTAGATGGAGTGGGTGGATGGATGTGGAGTAGATGGTGTGGGTGGATGGATGTGGAGTAGATGGTGTGGGTGGATGGATGTGGAGTAGATGGAGTGGGTGGGTGGATGGATGTGGAGTAGATGGTGTGGGTGGATGGATATGAGGTAGATGGAGTGGGTGGATGGATGTGGAGTAGATGGTGTGGGTGGATGGATATGGAGTAGATGGTGTGGGTGGATGGATGTGGAGTAGATGGAGTGGGTGGATGGATGTGGAGTAGATGGTGTGGGTGGATGGATGTGGAGTAGATGGAGTGGGTGGGTGGATGGATGTGGAGTAGATGGTGTGGGTGGATGGATATGAGGTAGATGGAGTGGGTGGATGGATGTGGAGTAGATGGTGTGGGTGGATGGATGTGGAGTAGATGGTGTGGGTGGATGGATGTGGAGTAGATGGGGTGGGTGGATGGATGTGGAGTAGATGGGGTGGGTGGATGGATGTGGAGTAGATGGTGTGGGTGGATGGATGTGGAGTAGATGGAGTGGGTGGATGGATGTGGAGTAGATGGTGTGGGTGGATGGATGTGGAGTAGATGGAGTGGGTGGATGGATGTGGAGTAGATGGTGTGGGTGGATGGATGTGGAGTAGATGGAGTGGGTGGATGGATGTGCAGTAGATGGAGTGGGTGGATGGATGTGGAGTAGATGGTGTGGGTGGATGGATGTGGAGTAGATGGTGTGGGTGGATGGATGTGGAGTAGATGGTGTGGGTGGATGGATGTGGAGTAGATGGTGTGGGTGGATGGATGTGGAGTAGATGGTGTGGGTGGATGGATGTGGAGTAGATGGTGTGGGTGGATGGATGTGGAGTAGATGGTGTGGGTGGATGGATGTGGAGTAGATGGAGTGGGTGGATGGATGTGGAGTAGATGGTGTGGGTGGATGGATGTGGAGTAGATGGAGTGGGTGGATGGATGTGCAGTAGATGGTGTGGGTGGATGGATGTGGAGTAGATGGTGTGGGTGGATGGATGTGGAGTAGATGGAGTGGGTGGATGGATGTGGAGTAGATGGTGTGGGTGGATGGATGTGGAGTAGATGGAGTGGGTGGATGGATGTGGAGTAGATGTCCACATCGGTTCCACCACTGGGACAGTTTCTGGAATTCCACTCCACTTCCATTCCGTTCTGTTCCTGTTCCGTTCTATTCCTGTTCCTGTTCCATTCTGTTGTGTTCCTGTTCCTGTTCTGTTCTGTTGTGTTCCTGTTCTTTGCTCTTCTGTTCCTGTTCTATTATCCTGCACCTGAAGTATAGATTGTATATTGTATAGATATAAATTTTCATCACCTGAAATATTTGTAAAATCATGCTGTCATTACTCCATAGTAGAGAGAAGATTAGTACTCCATCTCTAATATAGGGGACTAGTAGTCCTTCCCTATGGGGACTAGTTATCTGTCTCTAATATAGGGGACTAGAAGTCCATCCCTAATATGGGGATTAGTTATCTGTCTCTAATATAGGGGACTAGAAGTCCTCCCCTAATATGGGGATTAGTTATCTGTCTCTAATATAGGGGACTAGAAGTCCTCCCCTAATATGGGGACTAGTTATCTGTCTCTAATATAGGGGACTAGAAGTCCTCCCCTAATATGGGGATTAGTTATCTGTCTCTAATATAGGGGACTAGAAGTCCTCCCCTAATATGAGGATTAGTTATCTGTCTCTAATATAGGGGACTAGTAGTCCTTCCCTATGGGGACTAGTTATCTGTCTCTAATATAGGGGACTAGTAGTCCTTCCCTATGGGGATTAGTTATCTGTCTCTAATGTGGGGATTTGTAATATGTTTAAAGTGGATATTATTATTCTACCCCCTTATGGAGATTGGTGTTCCACCATAATGAGAATGAGTACACCTCTCGTTCTCCATCTCTAAGACATGAGGTACTGCCTCTAGAGCATGGGGCAGTTGGTGGGGCAGTTGGTGGGGTGGGGTGGATATGCACCATGATAATGTCTAAATCTCAGTCTAAATCCTAGTGTTAACACTTCACCTCCAATTGGTTTGCTGGTTAATATGCTAGCTTGTTAGCAGAGGTGGGGACTCGAGTCACATGACTTGGACTCGAGTCAGACTCGAGTCATTAATATTAAGACTTTTGACTTGACTTGAAAAAATATTCAGAGACTTAGACTTGACTTGGACTTTTACACCAATAACTTGGGACTTGAATTGGACTTGAACCTGTTTACTTGCAAAGACTTGATTTTTTTTTACCCCAAATCTAAATTTTAAAACGCATATTAATATTTATAGTGTGCCCCATTAATTTCATTTCCGTCCTTCTGACGCAGACCGGTCCTCTGCTTTTCCACACGTGTGTGTGTGCGTGAGCTGCAGCACAACCAATCAAATGGGGGGGGTTGGCGAACGTAAATTTTTACCGGGCGGGGTGTAAAATGTACACAAATTAAGTATTATATCGCGATCGATCGATCGCCAGTGGTTGGTGCCAGAGCGAACTAGTAACTCATTGAATCATAGATGTGGATCAGAGGTAAATAAACTAGATTTTTTTTCCGGCGTGAGAAATCGGATGTGTAGCGTGAAAGCGTGTGAAGACGGTCAAATGCGTCTCACGCTCAATGCGTGAGAGTTGGCAACCCTGGGTTCTGTATCTGAACTCGGGGAAGAGAGCCTCTCTCTGTCACTATCATAATATCCAGTTCTATCTCAACATGGATTGTGTATTTGAAAACATCTACGTCGAGAAAAAAATATATTGACAAAAGTGGAGCGAGTTTTCAGCTATGGGGACATCATTCATCGTGCACAAATGACATACAGACTTTTGGCCAGCAAATGCAATGCAGAATAGTTTACTGAAATGTCTAAAGTTGCAGATTCCTGTTAATTGTTCAGTTCTTATATTTGTTTGTCTTGTGTCACTCACACATGTTCTCCAAGAAACCAGATAAGAGAAGAGAGGGAAAATGCTGTTATGGTTCTTTGTATTGTACTGTGAAAATATCAGCACTTTTTATTTGAACATGGAGTTCTACTTATGACTTTTTCACAGAATATTTATTTCTGGAAAATTGTAGTTTAAAGTATGAATATTTTTGCAGCTAAGTTTAACAAATTGAACTGTGCAATAAAGAGGTGTAATTTTATTTTATTTTTTAATACTTCGTGTTTTCAGTTGCACATGTTTTATCAAGATTTGAGGAGAATACAGATTTAAAAAAGAACGCATGTCTATTATTTACATTTAAAATATACCTGCAACATTGGTAAAAAAAAAAAAAAAAAAAGACTCGAAAGGACTTGAAATTCCAAGTTTCAGACTTGGGACTTGACTTGACTGTTGCCTGTCTTGACTCGAGACTTGACTTGACTTGAGTGTCTTTGCTTGAGACTTGACTCGGGACTTGAGGTATAAAGACTTGGACTTACTTGAGACTTGCAAAACACTGACTTGGTCCCACCTCTGCTTGTTAGCTCACTCCTAGCCATCAGAGATCAGCCTTGTGGGTCATGGGAGGAAGACATGTTGCTAACACGTAACATACAGCATAGCCAACCATGTAGGAAAACCTACGTTAAAAAGATTTCCTGGTTAGTGTTCAGTAAGATTCTGTATGTCATGTGTGCGTGTATGTGTGTGTGTGTGTGTGTGTGTGTGTGTGTGTGTGTGTGTGTGTGTGTGTGTGTGTGTGTGTGTCAGGACGTACAACATGGCGCCCAACTACACACACATCCATCGGGTTCTAGGTTTTAAACTTCTTTCTGACATGTTTCACGGGTTTCATCTTTTTCCTTTTAACCGAGTCTGTGACTGGATTTCAGGAATCGGGCTGAACTCTGTGGTCAGAGACGGAGTGTGGGGGTGTGCCCTCACGCCTCCGCATGGATGAGTCTCTCAGCCATAAACTCTTATTTGGGGTAAATGGAGTTCGTTCAGATGCACAAGCTAATATCATTAGTTCGGAGGAAAACGACCTCTGGAGGGGTGTGCAGAGGCCCGGGTCCACCACTCTTAACAACGCCGCACTCTTCTGCTGCTCCGTGACTCAATTAGCTCAGACAGAGGACGCTTACTGCACTTAATTGGCGGTAATTGTGCGTCAGGCTTGACCGGGAAGTCCACCCAGGGTCATCTTTAGGAAGATTTACTGTTCCGCTTGGCCAGAGCTGAGATGTACAGTAGAAAGTGTAATTAAGGCAAGTGGAAACACAGCAGACAACTTCAGGGACACGGATGAGTCCACCATGTGTCCACCAGACAACTGGGTCTTCTCATTATGTCTTAAAACGAATATCAAGACAATAAGAAAATAAAGAAAATAGAAACTCCACAGGAGCACGTTAAAGGTCTTCAAAGTGAATGTTTAGTCACACTAACACCTGCAATGTGCACAAACACCCCAGCCTTCGCAAACTGAACAAAACTGATGTGACAAACACTTCCCATGGCCTTTCCTGTGAGCTCAGCTGTGTTGGCACAAACACTCTTTTCTTTATAAAACTCCTCGTTACACTCTGTTATGGCAGAAGGAATTTTGGCACTACCAAGCTCCCATAACTCTTGTTGGCATGGTGATCAGTGTAGTCAGGTGACCAGGCTCGTGCCCGGACCAGCAGAGGCACTCAGTGACCACAAGATTCCCTAACGCAGGGAAAACGGGAAAACACACACACATACACATACACACACACACACACACACACACACACACACACACACACACATACACAAACATACACACACACACACACACACACACACACACACTCAAATCACATTACAAATTTATTTGAAGTACTTGAACACTGAAAAAATGCGATGGCATTGTTTCATTAAAGATTTGTCATAAGTCTATAAATGTGACATTTACAGTGATACTGGTGATCCTTTGAAATAATGTGATTCTATTATAAAGCGGAATCTTATAGAAAGTAAATAAATCATGATTCTATTTTACTAAATGAATTATGATTGTTTTAAAGACAAATCTTTCATCACATTCAGGACTAAATAAATGAAAAATGTATTAATCAAGGAAATCAAATTAGTCGAATTAGTTTTTATTTGAACATCAACTCCTCAACAAACACTTCTACTACAATCTACTACAATCAAAATAAACTTCAATTCACATTGAACCACATTAAAGCAGTTTAACATAAAGACACTACACTAATGCACAAAGTGTTGTTGGACAGAGACATTTTTGGACTAATTTTGTTCATGCTCTTATTGCTTGAGGGATCTTAAATGTTCATCCTGTCATATCTGGTGTCACACTTTCTCACTCTCTCACACTCTCTCACACTCTCTCACACCCATAAAGTAATAAATAAATAAAAATAAAGAATCTAGCCAGGTGCATAGCTGTGCTGAACACCACGACACAGCAGCAGTGTTTAACACAGAGACACAGCAGCAGTGTTTAACACAGAGACACAGCAGCAGTGTTTATCACAAAGACACTTTACACTACAATCTGTAGTGAACTGTACTGTACTGAATCTTTCACGTCAGTCCTTTAGAAGAACAGTTCAGCTCTTTTGAGGAGGATCTAAACACTCACTGAGGGGGTTCTCACAGACTCAAACACTCACTGACAAAAGGCAATAGTCTCATCTGCCAAATTTTCTAAAAGAAAGAGAAAAGTATGTATAATACTGCCACCACAAATACTTTACAGCATGTAAATTAAAACACCCACATGCACACACTTGCACACAAACACGTGCAGAAACTTTTTCAGAAACACAAACACACAAACTCGCTCAGAAACTGAACTGCGTGCGCGCGCACACACACACACACACACACACACACACACACACACATACACACACACACACACACACACACACACACACACACACACACACACACACACACACACACACACACACACACACAGCTACACCCAGCCCACATCATCCAGGCCCAGTGTTGACCCGCTGTGCCACGCCGGGTCACGTGCATACACAGTACAATGAGCCATCGGACAACGTGATTGAACCCCCACTTGTGAATGGATGTTGTGGGAGGGGTCAGGGGTTTCACACAAGGCCCCACCCATTTCCTGTGACATGGAAAACATTAAATAGGGAGAGGATTCAGTGTAAGACTCCCAGGTGAGGTCCTCCACACCCCCGGAGCCACTGTATAAACACTGCTGAGCTGAGTCCACACTGTAGGGGGTGCTATTGCCAAGTCCAGATTCAGAAGACACTTGATAGGTCAGGAGATGGTGAGGCTCATCTATGGGCGGAGTTATGGTGAAATAAGGGTCTTCTGGTGAAGGGTTATGTTTTCCTGTGAGGAGAAAGAAGACAGGCTGAACCATTCACAGAACCTGTACCAATCCTGTCAGGAATCAGAACACTTCCTCCAGATCATAGTGGGTATGCGGGTGTCTATCGTGGGGGTGTCTATCATGGCTGCTGAATCTGGATAAAGTACCCACTACACTAGGAGGACAGGTGCTCAGTACCTGGGGGTACCTCGGGGCAGGTCCAGCCTGTGCTGAGGGTGTGGGGTAGGCCGTATAGTTCTCTGCGGGGCAGTGGATCGGAAGGTGATGATGTCACTCTCACTCTCGGGCGAAGCACGGAACAGGGCACCACCGGATATTCCCAACTATGCAAGAGTTGTCATACAGTGCATCAGACAGTTAGAGAAGAACTAGAACTCATGGGACTAGGGTGCCTATGTAGGGAACATCATAGCGCCAAGAGTTCCAGGGTTAACAAGAGATCGAGAACAGTGATATCAACAGCCCCTCAGGTCACAGTAAACTTGTGAGACAGGGATAGGGCTTAAGGTAGAGGGGTTAGGCCGTGAGTGAATAGGGCATGAGGAGACAGGACATATGGGGATAGGGCGTCAGGGGATAGGGTATGAGGGGATAGGGCGTCAGGAGATAGGGTATGAGGTGATAGGGCGTCAGGAGATACGGTATGAGGTGGTAGGGCGTGAGGAGATAGGGTATGAGGTGATAGGGCGTCAGGGGATAGGGTATGAGGGGATAGGGCGTGAGGAGATAGGGTATGAGGTGATAGGGCGTCAGGAGATAGGGTATGAGGGGATAGGGCGTCAGGAGATAGGGTATGAGGGGATAGGGCGTCAGGAGATAGGGTATGAGGTGATAGGGCGTGAGGAGATAGGGTATGAGGTGATAGGGCGTCAGGAGATAGGGTATGAGGTGATAGGGCGTGAGGAGATAGGGTATGAGGTGATAGGGCGTCAGGAGATAGGGTATGAGGTGATAGGGCGTGAGGAGATAGGGTATGAGGTGATAGGGCGTCAGGAGATAGGGTATGAGGGGATAGGGCGTGAGGAGATAGGGTATGAGGTGATAGGGCGTCAGGAGATAGGGTATGAGGGGATAGGCTGTGAGGGAATAGGGCATGCTAGAACCCAGGGTTCTCTCCGTACAGAAGCAGGAGAACATGACGGAATACATGAAAACTGAACAACAGCAGTGAACCACTGCTAATCTCGCCTAATCTCTCTTAACTTAGCTCAGCAGTGCTAGCTAAACACTGTTTAGATAATCACTGTAATAAATAAATAAATGTTTTAATATTATATTAATTACTAGTCCATTGTTAATTGTTAAATAATCAATTTAACCAGTTAATTTAATTCATAAATTATCTACATAACTTGAACATAAAATGGCAAAATATAAAGCAAAAAATATAAAGTAAATGGTGTGAATGATTGTGTTATTTGT
>NW_027506901.1:182500-187500 GCF_052324685.1 Brachyhypopomus gauderio
CACACACACACACACACACACACACACACACACACACACACATTGACGTTGTTTATTATTTGACCTGCAGGTTCTTTACACAGGTAGTAAACAAATGGGTTTGTAGTAATTTGTAGTAAACAAATGGGTGTACTAAAAGTTTGAGAAGTCTAGCTCTAGAATTCAGTGAGTTCCAGATGCTGAAGCAAACATTGTTACAACCACCCGGTCTAACATTTGCTGTCATTTTACAAACGAACCATGACGCAATAATTTACCTTTAAACACGATTTTACCATTAACCTCCATTAATAATGATTTTACCTTCTCTTAATCAACTGCAGGCCGGTTTTCCGGTGGTCTTTCGTTGATGAGAAATTCCAGAAAAACAGGTGGATAACAGAAATTTGCTGATTTTGGCGATTATTTCATGCATTGTTTTTTACACTAAAAAGTTTCCACATGTTTAAGCAGAAAAGGTATAAAACAGATGTTAGTACACGGCAGGCTGATCGAAATGAGTCGTCCAGTCCTGGATGTCTCTCGCAGTTGTCCTCCTCTTCTCCTTTAAACCCTCCCCCAGTGTCCCCCCCCCCCCCCCCCCCCCCCGGTAACCGGCCGCGCTCGCGCTCGTCCCAAACGTCGGTGTCCTATCATGGTCCCGAGCGCCTGCGGCAGGCGGATAGTGAATCTCCTTCTCGTTCCCTATCGTAATGTGCAAATATAAATCGGTTGTGAACTATCGGTAGTTTAGCGGAGTGACACTGACACGTGCGTGTGCGCATATGAAGTGATATAGAGGTCACTGATGGGTCAGCAATAGTGAGTGGCGTCAATAATAATGGTGAGTAAAGGTCAGTAATAGTGAGTGGCGTCAGTAATAGTGAGTAAAGGTCAGTAATAGTGAGTAAAGGTCATGTCTGATCTTCACACCTCATCTCACTACATGTCTAATAAAGGACAATTTCCTGTTGGACGTTCTCACGGATAAAAACCAAGTGAACAGGTCTCTCTCTCTCTCTCTCTCTCTCTCTCTCACACACACACACACACACACACACACACTTCAAAACAGCCTTCCATAAATAGTCGAGTGGATGATAACACTATAGCTCATTCTCCATACACGAAGGAACGTAATCGCTCGGTAAGATTAAACGGAAATTCTTCATGCGCATGCCGAGATGCTGCTGAACGTGCACACGCGCGTGAGAGGACCGTGTCCGCTTCACAGGAAGAGCCAATTAAAGAACAATTAACGCGAGACATGTAAGTGTGTGTTTGTGTGTTGTGTTATAGGCCTACACGGTAAACGTATTAAAGCAAATTAAGTATTTGTTCATATTTTGTTCAAGAAATCAATCAATCAATAAAAACTCTCTTAGGTCGTTTGGCATGTTCCGGTATGTAAAACAACCGGCAGGTCTCCGCACTTCCTGGAAATAACCGAGCTGTAAGACGCAAGTGCGGCAGCATGCACCAGATACACAGACTACAGTAACAATATAGCTGCAGGAGTAATTAACTCTACAGACTACAGTAACAATATAGCTGCAGGAGTAATTAACTATACAGACTACAGTAACAATATAGCTGCAGGAGTAATTAACTATACAGACTACAGTAACAATATAGCTGCAGGAGTAATTAACTATACAGACTACAGTAACAATATAGCTGCAGGAGTAATTAACTATACAGACTACAGTAATAACAATATAGCTGCAGGAGTGATTAACTATACAGACTACAGTAATAACAATATAGCTGCAGGAGTAATTAACTATACAGATTACAGTAACAATATAGCTGCAGGAGTAATTAACTATACAGATTACAGTAACAATATAGCTGCAGGAGTAATTAACTATACAGACTACAGTAATAACAATATAGCTGCAGGAGTAATTAACTATACAGACTACAGTAACAATATAGCTGCAGGAGTAATTAACTATACAGACTACAGTAATAACAATATAGCTGCAGGAGTAATTAACTATACAGACTACAGTAATAATATAGCTGCAGGAGTAATTAACTATACAGATTACAGTAATAACAATATAGCTGCAGGAGTAATTAACTATACAGACTACAGTAACAACAATATAGCTGCAGGAGTAATAAACTATACAGTCTACAGTAATAACAATATAGCTGCAGGAGTAATAAACTATACAGACTACAGTAATAACAATATAGCTGCAGGAGTAATAAACTATACAGACTACAGCAATAACAATATAGCTGCAGGAGTAATAAACTATACAGACTACAGTAATAACAATATAGCTGGAGTAATTAACTATACAGACTACAGTAATAACAATATAGCTGCAGGAGTAATTAACTATACAGACTACAGTAACAACAATATAGCTGCAGGAGTAATTAACTATTGTGCATATTGGTCTCCACCTTACGTCGCCCAGTAAAGCGAAACATGCTCCAGTTTTTTCTCGGAATTGTAACACCACATGACGTAATCAAAAATAAATACACAATTAAACAACTACAGAATTAAAGAACAAAATATTTTGCGTTTCATCGTCTGTTAAAAAAATGTTAACTGGCGCCATCTAGTGGCAGGATGTAAATAGTAAAAGTAGACAATAATGCCAAGGCACTGCAGAAGTGTTTTTGTATTTTGGGTTTGAGCAGATTTCTGTTTGACACGTGTTCATGACAAATATTCCATACAGAGAAAAACCAGCACGTTTAATATTATTATTTGTATTAAACTGAAACCGTCACAGCAGTCACGATGAAGAGCATAAGAGACACGATACAGGTTTAATTCTGAGATGATTTATTTACCATTCTGTACTCACATGTGATACAGTCTTAGTTCTGATTGGTGGCGCAGGATCACCACCACTACAGGCTCCGCCTTCCTTCACATGTAATTCAATGCATTTAATTCAACACATTTCTTTAAGGCAACAGGATTCAACCAAATAAACCAAGACGTCCTCTGAGCAGAACTGAGATGCTGCAGTCAAAACAAAGTCCACATTGTCACTTAGAGTTCAAATAAGACTGATCACATGGACACACATGCACAGATACACACATACACGACCACGCACACACACACACAACCACGCACGCGTACACACACACACACAGGTGTTGGCAAATACACATGCATACACAAACCCCTGAATGGAGCACAGATGTTCATATGAAACTCACACAACTGATTACCTATATGCACACGCACACTCGCACACACACCACACACTCCTCCACAGACCTGGTGCACCTCGGCTGTAAACACAGAACACATTAGCATACAGCAAGTTATACACACATGCAACATGGCAACTACATTCATATATAAAAATAAACCTTTCACATTCTACTCAACTTGTAAAATCTCTGAATCTCCAGTAGCCAATAGGAAAGCGTTTTAAAGCAATAAACCACACCAAAAAAACAACGTATGAAAAAATGACAAAAAGAACAAAATGAGGTTATTTCTCCCCATGACACAAACAACGACCCCAGCTGCCATAGCAACAATATTCTAAACAAACATTGCCAATTCCCAGTTGTCCCAGTCTGACCCAGTGGAGCGGTCTGTCCTGCAGGACTGACCATCATAACTGACCTGTATGTAAATGTAGTCTGTAACACACAACAGACTCACGTAAACACTCAGTAAGCAGCTCAAACGTCTGCGTATGTCCGATTACTGTTGGAGACAGTCTGATTATATAGTGATGTATGATGAAGATCTCCAGCAAAAGCATAAATGTAGGAAGTGTGTACATGATCCATAAGGTGTGTGTGTGTGTGTGTGTGTGTGTTAAAGGTACATGATCCATAAGGTGTGTGTGTGTGTGTGTGTTAAAGGTACATGATCCATAAGGTGTGTGTGTGTGTGTGTGTGTGTTTGTGTGTTAAAGGTACATGATCCATAAGGTGTGTGTGTGTGTGTGTGTGTGTGTGTAACTGAAGAGGTATAACACAGACTGCATTGTGAGTGTGAGATTATTATAAAGGTACATGACTGAACAGGTAGGACACAGACTCTCCGTTGTGGGTTCGTCTGATCGCCTCCGCCAGAATCATAGAGATGTCAATCACCTGTACGGTGGCACAACAAACAAACAAACAAAAACAAGTTCATGAAACAGTAAACAGTATACAGGGTGCACGCACGCACACACACACACACACACACTCTGAGATTAGTGTTCCCTGAAATGCCCATTTTCTCTTATTCTTGAAGAACCTTGACCAAAACCTCTGGCTGAATTTTGGCACAAACAACAACTGTTGTTTTCATTTACATTTACATTTATGGCATTTAGCAGACGCTCTTATCCAGAGCGACTTACAAAAGTGCTATGTAGTTGCTTGGAATCTCCAAGGTAGAATAGATAGTCCTGAACACAAGGTACTCTAAGCTG
Source organism: Brachyhypopomus gauderio (assembly GCF_052324685.1). Taxonomy (NCBI): domain Eukaryota; kingdom Metazoa; phylum Chordata; class Actinopteri; order Gymnotiformes; family Hypopomidae; genus Brachyhypopomus; species Brachyhypopomus gauderio. Next base: position 186,901 of record NW_027506901.1, read on the forward strand.
GAAAAACCACTAGACGAAAGTCAAATGATACCTAACAATTATACCTGAATATACACATCCCCTGAGGAAAAAGACAGTAAACAATTCCTATAACCCAATTATGCACAATACCTGAGGAAAGAGACGATAAAGTACAATAGACAAAGCATAATTATGCAAAGTGCACTTGAAAGAGGTGGGTCTTCAGTCGGCGTCTGAAGACAGCAAGTGACTCCGATGTTCGGACACACAAGGGAAGTTCATTCCACCACCTTGGAGCCAGGACAGAGAAAAGTCTGGATGCTTGTCTCCCATGTGTCCTGGATGATGGAGGGTCAAGACGAGACATACTTGAGGCGCGGAGGGCTCTAGGTATGCTCTAGGTATTTTTTCAGGTCATTAACCATCTCCTCCTGTTCCTCCTGTGTAGTTCTGGACTGACTCCTCACGTTTGTTAGATGAGATCATGGAGCTCCAGTCCAAGGGGGGTTTACAGTCCTGTTTAGCTTCTTGATTGTGTGGGGTGGACAGGTGTCTTTATGCAGCTAAAGACCTCAAACAGGTGCTTCTCATTTAGAATAAGTGGAGTGGAGGTGAACTTGCTAGAGACGGACTAACAGG